>NC_053434.1:44876785-45119761 GCF_007990345.1 Gossypium hirsutum | reverse complement strand
AAAAGAAGAAATTGAAGTTAAGGCATTTGGTCCCTTAAGTTGATTAAGAAGCTCTTGAATATTCGGTGCCTAGGGGAAAAGTTCTAAGAAGTTTGGCATGCATGTAACTAGATGAGTATGTTTGATATTATTCTTTGAGATTCATGTATATTTAAGTTGTAAGTTTGAAATCTACCTAGCCATGGTTCAAATTTTGTTAATTAATGGAGATGATATTCGGCCATGAATGTTACATTCTTGGTTGGTATTTTGATGTCTTTGGTGATGAGGTATGAAGATGGTTGATTTTGAGTGTTGAATAAAAGGATACATGAATTATTGTTAAAAAATGGGTCGAGTGTTCATGAGATGAAATTAGGTGTTTAAATGATGTTATAGTTGACATTGTGCATATATACATGCATTCGGCCATCTAATTGAGTATGAAGGTGGTGTTAAATCTAATTGTGATGCCCATTCCGAAGTATATATATACATATATATATACATAAGTATGCCCATTCGTGATGTTACCTTTAATTATGTGTATAATCGACTAAATGGGTAATTAGTGAGGATGGTTGCCGAATATGCAGACATACATATGCATGTGTAATTGAATTATGAATGTTTAGCAAGATGGTTAAACTAGTTGATTTATTGATTAAGCTCAAGGAGTTAAAGGAGGAGAATCAAGCAAAGGCAAAGAAAAGATCATCGAGTAGCCGAGTTGGAACCGTCTTACCCAACACAAAGTAAGTCATTAAGCATATAGTTTGTATTAATTTAAATGGTCATAACGTCTATGTAATGATGCTGAATGGAATGATATATATATATATACATGTATGCATGTGGTGATGAAAGTGTTGAATGAAAAGAAAAGAGGTGAGATGTATTGAGTTGTTGATCTCGGCACTAAGTGTGCGGGTATAAACATTTATGATCATGAGATTGGCACTAAGTGTGCGGGTTTAAATTGTACAGCACTAAGTGTGCGAGTTTGATTATATAGCACTAAGTGTGCGAGTTGATTATATAGCACTGAGTGTGAGGACTTAATATATACTTTTGAATCACTATGGACACTAAGTGTGCGACATTATTGAGTTGATCACGGACAGCGGATCGGGTAAGTACCTTGAGTTCATGGCTAATAGGCGCTGTGTTTATATTTGGAGTTGAGCTTGGTAAGTTTGAACCTATGTGACAATTATAATTGAAGTCACGTACATAAGATTTATCGCGGAATAGGTGACAGGTCGTTTAGTTGTATGATTGTAATGAAAATACAATGATGTATGAAAATGCCTCAAATATCCTATTGATTAGTATATGGAATGTGAATGCATGACTTGGTATGAGATTGAACCGATAGGTCTAAGGAACTATGGTATGGTTCGGTATGGATGGAGTAACTAGCCTCGTTCCATTTTGTTTCCTCTTGTGATAATGTTATTAATGGATGGTGGTGCATTGCTTATGACTTACTGAGTTATATACTCACTCGGTGTTTCCTTGTCACCTATTTTAGGTTTCTTGGACTCGTCTCTTTTTGCGTGATCGGGCCGTCATCGAAGTCATCACACCGGCTAGCAACTTTTGGTATCTTCTTTTTAGTCGGTCTAGGAGAACATTTCGGCATGTATAGGCTAATATGTTTGTTGAAATTTGGTATGTAAACTTTTAGCCATGCGAAAATGGCATAAATGTTCGGTTGGATTTGGTTCTATAATGTTGGGTCGTAAGTCTTGGAAATTCTATTTTTATGCCATATGTCATGGTTGATTATTTTTGGTGTCAAAATTCATGATATGGCAATAGTGTAGTAGGGAGATGTTTGACAATGATTAGCCCTTGGCATGGCTAGTCATGATCATAATTTGTGATATGTATGATGAATTACTAGTTAGATCAAGGAGAAATCACGAAATAGGCATAGTTGCTTTAGTAACAGATGCTGGCAGCAGCAGTGACGTGAGATTGAAAAATCACTAAAAATAGTAGGAGTGGAATTAATTAATGCATAAATTATGTAATCGAAGCTCGATGAGTCTATTTTCATATAGTAGAAACGAAACAACTATATGAGCTGTATGTTAGGAGATAATTAAACTCTTGTGAAACAGGGCCAGAGCGATTTCTGGATTCCCTGTTCCGACTTTGTAAATTAATTATAAATTAACCAGAGATAATTAGAAGTCATGCCATATGTGCATAGATTCCCCTTCGAGTCTAGTTTCTATAGAAACAAACGACATCAGTAATGAAGCCCTGTACAGGGAGATATCCAAGTCGTAATGCGCAAAGGTCAGTGTAGTCGATCCCTGTAACATGGGAGACTTTGACTAATAAACTATACTAATTGGCCCAACCAAAAATTCTACAAAAAAGTATGTGGATGGACATATGAGTCTAGTTTCATAGAAAATTTACAGAACTGGATTTCGAGTTTCAGAACTCAAGATATGATTTTTAAAGCGACTAGTACGCAGATTGGCAGCTTGTCTGGGAAATTTTTTTTAGTGGTTTGAAGTCTGTTAACACCTCG
The DNA here is from genome assembly GCF_007990345.1 of Gossypium hirsutum. Classification (NCBI taxonomy): domain Eukaryota; kingdom Viridiplantae; phylum Streptophyta; class Magnoliopsida; order Malvales; family Malvaceae; genus Gossypium; species Gossypium hirsutum. The sequence continues at coordinate 45,117,231 of NC_053434.1, read as the reverse complement.
TGTTCGACTCCGGTGACGGCCTTGGGTTCGGGGTGTTATATGACCCTAGTCGGAAAGTGGTTTCGGGACCACGAAATCGAGTCTTATAAATAATTAAATGTTATATTCTGTGTTTATGATGTGCGTAAATGCTTGTGTGATAGTTCCATACTTTAATTTGGTCAGTGTATGTGAAATTTATTAGTAGGGACTTATGTGAGACAATTTAGAAATATGCTAGGCAAGTGCTAAAGTGGCCTATTAATATATGTGGGAAAGTGCTTGTCCTTACATGTCAAATTAGCCAAACTATAGGTAGTGGCCGGCCATGCTACAAATTATATAATCAAGTGTGAATTTTATATTAACTTTAATTAGCTAGGTGCCATGTTAGTATGGAGGATGTAATAAAATAAAGAAATGATAACTAAAGGAAGGGATGAGTGAAAGAAAAAAAAAGAAAAGAAAGAGGTCATCATCCATGTTTCTTCCTAGCCGATTCTAAAGAAAAAAAAAGAGAGAACAAGAGCATTCGGTGATGAAAACAAGTTGTGTTCTTTGGTTATTCTTGGCCGAATTGAAAGGAGGAAGAAAGCAGTGAAGCAATCAGTCATCTTAGGTCAATATTAAGGTAAGGAAGTTGATACTAGTTCTTGAAATCCTAGTTGATATTGAGTGAGATATCAAGTTATTGTTGGTAACCCATGTTGAAATTGTGATTTTGGAATAAGTAAGGTTTTCGGCTATGGAGATTAATAAGGGTGATGGTTGTGTTTCATGCTAAATCTAGATGAACAATGGTAGTTTGCTTACATCTTGATATTTATGAGTTCTTTTCTTGGTTCTACCTTAGATCCATAAGTATGATTTATGCTTGTTATGTTACTCATGGTTAAAATGATTCGGCTATGGTTCATGTAAAAAATAAAATATACATGTGAATTTGGTTATTATATTTGGTTAATGATTTATTCTTGTGAAGTATAAATTTGTAACATGAATTGAGTTGGAAGTTATTACAATGTACTTGTGCATTCGGGTATATGATGAAAATATATGAGGTGGTTATAATCAACTTTGTGATTCGGCTCTTGCACATATATATATTTGCACATGATGTATTGGTATGACGTATATATTATCTCAAGGTATATATTTATATATGATGGTGTTTCAGTTATGGAGAAAATGATGGATGCGTATTGAGTTATAATATGTAATGCATTAGTTAGTAAAATGTATGCCATTTATATGTGGTATTAAGTATATAATTGGCCTCAACATAAACATGCATATTCGGCCACATGAGATGGATTGGTGTTGCATGTATTCGGTTAGAGGCAAGCATATTGACGCTTTTATCTTGGCTTAGATAATCGGCTAAAAGAGAGTGTGGGCTAATATGTTGAGTTTGATTCATGATTTCATATATATGTGACTCTAATGTCTAATGTATATATGGGTTAAGTACCTTGAGTTTCTCTTTTTGATGTTCAAATGATTAAATCAATTTATTTGTTAAATTAAGCTCAAGAGCAAAGGGGAACTAAATCCGATAAAGGGAAGGAAAAAGTGATCGAATAGCCGTCGAAATCGTTCGACAACATCCGAGGTAAGTCTTTGAGTAATGGAGCTTAGATTATGATTCGATTAGATCATGTTTTAAGTAAATCAAAATCATGCTCTTGTATGTAGCTATTGAGCCGAAATGATAATGCTTGATAAGTGACTTGTGTTTGAATTCTAGTTATGAAATTGAAATAGAGATGTGTCATGATTTATTGATATGTGCATAGATAATCGGATGATAACCAGGCTAAGTCCCGAAGGAATTTGTGCTAGAGACTAATTTCGGGCTAAGCCCGAAGGCAATTGTGCGAGTTATTATATCCGGGCTAAGTCCCGAAGGCATTCGTGCAAGTTACTATATCCGGGCTAAGTCCCGAAGGCATTTGTGCGAGTTACTATAACCGGGCTATGTCCCGAAGGCATTCGAGCAAGTAGCTATACCCGGTTAAATTCCGAAGGTACTTGATTTGGGGAATGAGCGATCTTGCTGTAATAATTTCGATTAATACGCTCGTAAAATCCCAACAATGAGGTATGTTTCGTATGTGCATTGGAATAGTTGCTTCCTTTTGAATATTATTCGCTCAGTCGATTAATGAGCTTCCGGTCTTTGGTTAAGTTGATCCCTTATGTATGAATATAAGGGTTGGAAATGTGAAGTAGGACTGATTTTTGAAAATATGTGTATATGAAATTATCCGTATGTTATATGAATGCTATACTTCAGTTGTGTTTAATTTCATTGCTCAAAACTTACTAAGCATTAAATGCTTACTCCGTCCTTTGAATCTCTGTTTTATAGATTTTGGTTCGTCAGCTATCAGACTCGGGATTGTCGAAGTCGAAGTCGTCCACATTATCAAAGCCCCTTTTGGTACACTTTTGGTTGAACTTTGAAATGGCATGTACAGGACTACCCTTTTTGTTGTGGGTCATGTACCCTTTGGTTTTGTATAAATTGGATAGCCATGCGAAAATGGCTTATATACACTTTGAGCGTAGTATTATAATCGTTTTGTATGTTGTTCATTAAGAGGTATGGAAATGTTTGGAAACGATTAGCCATTGGAATGGTTAATCATGATCATATTTTGTGCTATATATGCTAAAAGGGCTAGTTGAATCATGGAAACTATGAAATAGGTAAAGTCTACCTTAAAGGCAGATGCTGACAGCAGCAGTGATGTAAATTTGAAAATCACTAAAAATAGTAGGAATGGAATTAAATAATGAATAAATTATGTAACCGGACCTTGATGAATCTACTTTCATATGGAAGAAACGAAATGATCATATGAGTCGTATGTTAAGAGAAATTTAAGTTCTCGTGAAACAGGTCCAGAACAGTTTCTGGATCCCCTGTTCCGACTTTGGAAATTCATTATAAATTAACCCAAGATAATTAGAAGTCATGCCATATATTTATAGATTCCTTTTCGAGTCTAGTTTCTATTGAAACAAACGGAATAAGTATTGAAGGCCTGTACAATGAGATATCTAAGTCGTAATGAATGACGGTCAGAGTAGTCAAACCCTGAATCAGGGGAGACTTTAACTAATAAACTGTACTAATTGGCTCAACCAAAAATTCTAGAAAAAAATTTGTAGATGGATATATGAGTCTAGTTTCAGGAAAAATTTACGAAACTGGTTTTGAGTTTTGAAACTCAAGATATTATTTTTAAGGCGACAGTGACGCAGTTAACCAGCTTGTCTGGAAATTTTTAAATGGCCTGTGAAAATAAGTGAATTTAGTCTGTGAACCCCTCGTGTCCGACTCCGGTAACGGTCTCGGGTACAGGGTGTTACAAGGTCTTACATGAATCTCATTTCACACACTTAGTGCCCACTGACCGATCTCGCACACATAGTGCTCGGTTGAAGAACTCGCACACACAGTGCCTCAATTATTGATTTCGCACACATAGTGCTCAGTTAAAAGAATTTGCACACACAGTGCCTTTAATCATTCGCACACATAATGCCCATATTCATTCGTTATTACACATTGAAATGACTTAACTAAGTCTATAAAACATCATATATGTACACTTTAAACGTATTCTTTCATTTAAATTTGAATTCATATAGTAATAAACACTTAAACCTTGCTCGAATCACCGGTATTAAGCCTGCTAGGCACGAAGACCCGAATACACATCACCGAGTTTCATGCATATTTATTCACATTTTAATACATTTCATATAGCATATCATATTTGTAATTCACTTACTTCGTTTCAATATATACATATCATATACACCTTGACATTATATCATAGACATCATTTACATGTAGGCTCATTCCAAATACATTATTTTCTCTTCAAAGTTCTCATTCACATATTTAAAACGTAACATCATATATAACATTAACAAAGCATAAACTACACAGCAATTCCATTTCTAATAGATGACATATATATATGTATATATTTCGCCCATTTACATTAAATCCTGAACCAAAATATAACTTCTCATGCATACAATATACATCACTATTATCCTAATATACTTTTTCATATTTATTTCATAACATATTCAGGAAAATTACTTTGCATTTCAATACTTCAAATGTATATCATACTTCTATTCATACCTTTCTCAATTTTGACACATCATAAGCATGTTTCAATCATCTCAATACCATTTGCTACAGCTTGATCGGGATCGAAATTCATTATATTACAAAAAAACACATTTTAACTGTCAGAAATCATCACACTATCATTTTATCACTTTATGGCATGTATAGCTAGACTCACATATGCTAGGTTAGTCCGAGAATCTACTAAACCATAACTCTGATACCAATAAAAATGTAACATCCCTATCCCGTAACCGTCACCGGAATAGGACGAGACGTTACCAGAAATTAGGAATCGGATCAGAACAGTAAAATTTTGAACCTTTTCTTAAATATAAGATCATTTATTTATATAACTAATAGACACAAACAAAGATCGAATTTAAAACTTATAAAAGTAAACTTCCGTAAGATGCCATATTCGCATGGCTTATATACAATAGTCAAAATATCATTCTACTTATAGTCTATCCTATACATGCCATAAGCTAAGTCCAAATCACATGATTACTACAATAGTAGATAGTGTGACGAAGTGCTGACGACCCCCGAGCTAATAGTAAGAGTCAACGATCTACAAAAATAAACAGAGAAACATAATATTCAAAGTAAGCTTTCATAAGCTTAGTAAGGCTTAAGCAATTTAAATTGTTGAACTTAAAAACAAACCAAATGTTCGAAATCACATAACACTTTCTGATTACAATACTATTTGGCCGATTATGCACAACACATATCATTTTACTCCGTTTATACTCAAACTCATATAAACATAGTATTTACAAGCTTCCGGATTAACTTTAATTCTTTCAAATTTCACTAGTGTATCATTTCTTACCCACACTTACTTTCAACATTCATAGTTAAATAGCATATCGAAAACTATCTTGTAACTTTGCATAATAACTGAATACACACATATACAAATATACATATGAATTTACAACATCTTTTCATATGCTTCTCAATACACATTCTTAATTCCCGTCAGATCAATCTCACATATAATATATATCACATACCTGAATCACTTAATGTGTAATACGAGTTCAATTTATCATCTCAGCATAGGATCTCGTAGTCATATACTTTATCAAATTCACTAACACTTGGCCTGCGAGGTATAAAACCCGAACATAACACCAGCACGAAGCCTACGGGACTTTAAACTCAGATATAATATCAGCACTAGGCCTGCGGGATTTAACCTGGATATAATACTAGCACGAAGCCTGCGGGATTTAACCCGGATATAATACTAGCACGAAGCCTGCGAGATTTAACCCGGACATAATTCCAGCATAAAGCCTGCGGGTCCTTAAGCCCGGATACACATCAAATATCATGCATATTTAATCATATATTAACATATCTCATTCAACATATCACATTAGTAGTCATTTGCTGCATTCGGATATAAGCTCCATATGAACACCATCATTTTCATTTCGGTTCAAAAGTCATACATAAATATCACATATCCATTTCACGATTCAAACTTAACCCACAGTGACCATTCGACTATAAATCATATACATAAATTGTTTATCGCACAACTTATGTAACGCCCCGTACCCGAGACCGTTGCCGGAGTCGAACACGAGGTGTTAACGAACTTAATTCATTAATTAAACAGCTCATACAATTCATTTTAAAATTTCCAAACAAGTTGGCTAACTGCAGCACAGTCGCTTTAAAAATCATATCTCGAGTTACGAAACTCGAAATCCAATTCCGTAAATTTTTCCTGAAACTAGACTCACATATATATACTAATTTGTTTCTAGAATTTTTGGTTGGGCCAATTAGTACAGTTTATTAGTTAAATTCTCCCCTGTTTCAGGGTTCAACTAGTCTGACATCTGTGTATTACGAATCAGATATCGCCCTATACAGAGCTTCAATGACTACGCTGTTTGTCTCTAATAAACCTAGACTCAATAAGGAATCTGTACATATAAAGCATGACTTCTAATTATCTTTGTAAAATTTATGGTGAATTTCCAAAGTCAGAACAGGGGATCCAGAAATCGCTCTGGCCCTATTTCACAAAAACTTAAACATCTCATAAAATATAGCTCATATACCTGTTTCACTTCATCCATATGAAAATAGACTCATCAAGCTTCGATTCCATAACTTATTCATTATTTAATTTCATTTTTACTATTTTTAGTGATTTTTCAAATTCACGTCACTACTGCTGTCTGAATCTATTTTATGGTAAATTTTACCTATTGCATGGTTTCCATGGATTAGCTAGCAATTTGACATACATAACACCAAATATGATAATGATCAGCCATTCCAATGGCTAATCACTACCAAGCATTTCCATACCACTCAATAACCATATCATAAGACCATATATACAAAATGATTATAATGCTATACATGCCATACTCAAAATATACAAGCCATTATGCAAAGATGGTATACGGATAGTGTGAGCGAGCCTCCGACTGTTCCCGATTTCCGAGCTGGCTTGTCAAAACTACAAGGAATGAAAAGGAGGGAGTAAGCATAAATGCTTAATAAGTTCACATGCAAATAGCAAGTAACATAACCATATAAGCAAACATAAAACATCATTTGCATAATCATCACCAAGACATTCATATCACATTTTCATTTATCATCTTACCATATTGTTGTTATATCGATTTTTCAACCCGAGGGTTAAGTACATACCTGTTCAAAGTACCCATTTCACAACACTTACCAATACGTCCCTTTCATCTTGAGTATTCCTCCATTTCAGTAGAACTTTACCCGTTGAACACATTGGAATATAATTCGGATACATGGAAAGTTTGCACATAAGTGCCACATATGTAGCCAAGCTACCATGTAACCTGCCCATAAGTGAACTCGGACTCAACTCAACGAGCTCGGGCGTTCACATCCATGAGTGAACTCGGACTCAACTCAACGAGTTCAGATGCCTAGTTACATCTCACGAACTCGGACTCAACTCAACGAGTTCGGACATTTCATGCCCAAATATCCAAGTGACATGTCACTCGTATCCTAATCCATTCCTAAGGGTCAATGGGACATTTTTCCCAATCATATGTCTCAACCATCTTCTATGGAATGTCGATACCGATACTCGGTAGTATTTCACATTTTCCAAGTATATCACATAATTTGACATATTATCAAACAATTGTCACAAGTATGATATTTCATAATAATTATCACATCATTTAAATAACATTAAAACATTTAAAATAATAACTATGTTACCAACATTTACATCTGAACTTACCTCGTATGCGAAAATGGCTACTTTTACCATTTCGTCCACAACTTGGTATTTTCCCCATTTTAGCCCGAATTTTAGTTTTCCTTGCTCTATCATTTAAAATATAATCTAATTAGGACTCACATTATTCAAATTGACCCAAAATCATATTTTGGAAAAATTACAATTTTGCCCCTAAACTTTTGCATATTTACACTTTTGCCCCAAAGCTCGTAAATTAAACTTCAGCCTATTTTCTTATGTTTTATGACATGCTGATCATTTTTCCCTTCTATGGAAACATCAAATTCTCACTCTAACATGTACTTATGACTATTAGGTATTTTTACCGATTAAGCCCTTTTGCTCGTTTTCACTTAAAACCGAGTAGCACAAGTTGTCTAACATAATTTAAAACCTCATATTCTATCATAAAACATCAAAATACACAAATTTCACCTATGGGTATTTTTCCAAATATAAACCCTAGGTTAAATTATTGCTAGCATAAGCTAAATCGAGCTACCGGGACTCCGAAAACGTAAAAATCATTAAAAACGAGGCTAGAACGGACTTACAATCGAGCTTGGAAGCTTGAAAAACCCTAGCCATGGTTTCTCCTTGCTATATTCGGCCATGGGGTTGAAGATGAGCAAAATTGGCTTTTAATTTTGTATTTTAATTCATTTTACCCCTAAATGACCAAAATGCCCTTACTACTAAACTTTCCAAAAATTCCATCCATGTCCAATTTTTGTCCATAGACTTAGAAATTGGTAAAATTCTATTTAAGACCTCCTAATTAATATTTCAAAACAATTTCATACTAGAAACTTCTAGAATGCAAGTTTTGCAAATTATTCGATTTAGTCCCTAATTTCAATTTAAGCACCTTATGCATAAAATTTCTTCACGAAATTTTCACACAATCATGCAATCATATCGTAGACCTCAAAATAATCATAAAATAATTATTTCTATCTCGGATTTTGTGGTCACGAAACTACTATTCCGACTAGGCCCAAAATCAGGATATTACAACTCTCCCCCATTCAGGGATTTTCGTCCCCGAAAATCTTACCAGAAAAGTGGTCTTCACTTTTAATCTCATATTCGGTGCCGAAGAACTTGCGCTTAGACTGTACCTCCAATACATCTCTTCAATTTCTCATATGATCTAAAAGCTTACAGTCTCAACTCTCAACTGTTCTTAAATTTTCAACCCTTCCCAATTTCCCATGATATCATGACATAGAACCCGGATCTCAACTTGATTTAATGGAGACCGGAATTCCAAGAAATCCAACAATCAAAAAGACCTGAAATTCCATGAATCTAATGAGTAGGAATTCATTCAATACAGATATGATTTATAGATCTCGCCAAACATTTAACAATAGGATACATCACATTTTCCTCTTTCCGCCATAGAAATAATTCTGATATGGCCTCAAGAATAATCCTTCTCATTTCCATCCCAATATCAACATTGATAAGGATAATTTTGATAGATCCCAATGCTCGGCTTTAACCCCTTTAACAACTCCGATTTTATGTAACATCGAATGCTCTAAACTATCACATTACCTCACTGTCTTGAAACACATCACAATTCATGCAACAATACATTACTGAAAGTCAGGAAGTCTTTGCTCAATGTAGACTAGTCTAGTTCAGACGCTTTGGTTACCAATATTCTCATCTATCCGAACTCTGTCAACATGTAATAAACTTTTCAGCTTTCACAAGATGGAAACCTTATCATTCGTTGTGACTTAAACTAATATTCAACTCTTTCTAATAAATATACACTTATCGTTCAAACTATTTACTCTTTTATCCCTACAAAATGAAATTCTATTATCAGACTTGGGAAAAATAATCCTGACATAATTGTCACATGAAATCTTTCAAATAAATAATTTACCATACCGACTGAAACTTGCGCTTTTATCACCTATGCCTTTACTGATGTCAAATCCTTACACAGAAATTAGAAAAAATCCCAATATTAAAATCACCACATTACCAAGATCAAATTAGAAGTATAGTCATATTTGACATGATTATCACGAGCTGAAGAATGTACTTCGAACATGAGTCATAATTGACAAATTATGGAACAAAGATAACAAGAAAACCGAATAAAGAAATCCAAGATAGAGAAACCCAGAATAAAGAAATCCAGAATAAAGAGATCCAGGATAAAGAAACCCAAGATACGATACTATGCCGGAGAATCGAAAACCAAATTCATAGAGAAAATACAGAATACCCTGATAATTCTTCAAAGAAAGAAAGTCCAAAAGAAAACATCATTTAATCCCACTGAAATCAAATATAACAGGATCAATATATCTTCCCATACATATATATCAGATGAAGCATCAACTAGAAGAAACAGAATCATAATATCATACGTATTCTCCCATCAATTCTTATCAGACGAAATGAAATAGAATACCCGATGAAATAGAGCAATATAAATTATAAACCAGTCAGACTACCAATGCTTTCATCCAACACCAGAATTAGAAGACATTCCCATATAACAAGAATTTCTTCAGAAGATCAATAGCCATAGAAATATTTCTGAGAACGGGTGAACACATAGAACATCTCAAAAGAGACTGCTAAATCTGTCCGGTCATAACTGTCACACTCAGATAATTTACATTTCAAATATCATTTCCCCAACTAGTTCTGCCGTCACAAATTTCACATTAAATCATTCACTAAAGAATGTCAGTTCTAAATAAATTTCGATTTACACTTTTCTCGACCTTGTACCTGAGTAATTCGATTTACCAAAGAGAATTCCTTCTCTAACTGGGACAGTGCATAATTCCAATAATCTTTATATCAATCCGATACTTTACTGGCTCTGACTTTACTTATCAGCTCATTTTCAATCTCTGATCATACTTATAATTATTCTATCATTGAACTCTTTGGGTTCTCAACCGGAAACTTATTCAATACAAATCTCATGAAATTCCATTATAAGTACCACTTCGGTAAGGGGGAGGGGTTGTAGGACCTCTGACTCGACTTTCTTATACATACACATATGACAAAACTTCCATCATCATAGTAACATCATCAAAATCATGTCATTCATTCATGTTGGCTTACACCAATTTTCCTATTGTCCCATTTAGACAATATACTTATGCATACATTCTATGTTTTCTAAACAGCTTTACTTATCCATTCATTTAATTAAATTAATTCATGCCCATGACATTATATAAGGCCAAACAAACATAGATATTTGCATCACAATCACAACTTTCATTTCGTGCATCATCATGTACATATCATTACAATCATATAATTCAGTCCAACAATTTAACATAGATAAGTTCATTTCATTATAATCCTTTATCTCATAAAAATTATATATCATTAACATTCATCAACATTCAACGTCCAATCAAGACAAGGACATTTTCATTCGTATCATGATATTATGACCTTTATTCATACCTCTACTACTTTCTATTTATTCCATTCATCTTATCAAGTAAGCCACATACACTACATCTTATGAGCATTAAGCAAATATGAATATTTATCACATATGTATCATAAACCTTTATTCATACTTTTCTGAACCGAGACTTATCATAATCATAATTTTACTCAAATACCTTAACATCACAATGAACATGGTCGGCACAACTCGGTTGGAGAGTACCCTGTCTCAATAAGAAGGTACTCATACGCATCGGAAGACATCACACTATCACAGATCAGTGGCATGTATAGCTAAACTTTTACACATGCTAGGTTAGTCCAAGAACCGACTAAACCTAATCTGATACCACTAAATGTAACACCCCATACCCAAGACCGTTGCCGGATTCGAACACGAGGTGTTAACGGACTTAATTCATTAATTAAACAGCTCATACAATTCATTTTAAAATTTCCAGACAAGCTGGCTAACTGCATCACAGTCGCTTTAAAAATCATATCTCGAGTTACGAAACTCGAAATCCAATTCCGTTAATTTTTCCTGAAACTAGACTCATATATATATACTAATTTGTTTCTAGAATTTTTGGTTGGGCCAATTAGTACAGTTTATTAGTTAAAGTCTCCCCTGTTTTAGGGTTCAACTACTCTGACATCTGTGTATTACGAATCAGATATCGCCCTATACAGAGCTTCAATGACTACGCTGTTTGTCTCTAATAAACCTAGACTCAATAAGGAATCTGTACATATAAAGCATGACTTCTAATTATCTTTGTAAAATTTATGTTGAATTTCCAAAGTCAGAACAGGGGATCCAGAAATCGCCCTGGCCCTATTTCATAAAAATTTAAACATCTCATAAAATATAGCTCATATACCTGTTTCGCTTCTTCCATATGAAAATAGACTCATCAAGATTCGATTCCATAACTTATTCATTATTTAATTTCATTTTTACTATTTTTAGTGATTTTTCAAATTCACGTCACTACTGCTGTCTGAATCTATTTTATGGTAAATTTTACCTATTTCATGGTTTCCATGGATTAGCTAGCAATTTGACATACATAACACCAAATATGATCATGATTAGCCATTCCAATGGCTAATCATTACCAAGCATTTCCATACCACTTAATAACCATATCATAAGACCATATATACAAAATGATTATAATGCTATACATGCCATACTCAAAATATACAAGCCATTATGCAAAGATGGTATACGGATAGTGTGAGCGAGCCTCCGACTGTTCCCGATTTCCGAGCTGGCTTGTCAAAACTACAAGGAATGAAAAGGAGGGAGTAAGCATAAATGCTTAATAAGTTCACATGCAAATAGCAAGTAACATAACCATATAAGCAAACATAAAACATCATTTGCATAATCATCACCAAGACATTCATATCACATTTTCATTTATCATCTTACCATATTGTTGTTATATCGATTTTTCAACCTGAGGGTTAAGTACATACCTGTTCAAAGTACCCATTTCACAACACTTACCAATACGTCCCTTTCATCTTGAGTATTCCTCCATTTCAGTAGAACTTTACCCGTTGAACACATCGGAATATAATTCGGATACATGGAAAGTTTGCACATAAGTGCCACATATGTAGCCAAGCTACCATGTAACCCGCCCAATAGTGAACTCGGACTCAACTCAACGAGCTCGGGCGTTCGCACCCATGAGTGAACTCGGACTCAACTCAACGAGTTCGGATGCCTAGTTACATCTCACGAACTCGGACACAACTCAACGAGTTCGGACATTTCATGCCCAAATATCCCAATGACATGTCACTCGTATCCTAATCCATTCCTAAGACTCAACGGGACATTTTTCCCAATCATATGTCTCAACCATCTTCTATGGAATGTCGATACCGATACTCGGTAGTTTTTCACATTTTCCAAGTATATCACATAATTTGACATATTATCAAACAATTGTCACAAGTATGATATTTCATAATAATTATCATATCATTTAAATAACATTAAAACATTTAAAACAATAACTATGTTACCAACATTTACATATGAACTTACCTCGTATGCGAAAATGGCTACTTTTACCATTTCGTCCACAACTTGGTATTTTCCCCATTTTAGCCCAAATTTTAGTTTTCCTTGCTCTATCATTTAAAATATAATCTAATTAGGACTCACATTATTCAAATTGACCCAAAATCATATTTTGGAAAAATTACAATTTTGCCTCTAAACTTTTGCATATTTACACTTTGCCCCAAAGCTCGTAAATTAAACTTCAGCCTATTTTCTTATGTTTTATGACATGCTGATCATTTTCCCCTTCTATGGAAACATCAAATTCTCACTCTAACATGTATTTATGACTATTAGGTATTTTTACCGATTAAGCCCTTTTGCTCGTTTTCACTTAAAATCGAGTAGCACAAGTTGTCTAACATAATTTAAAACCTCATATTCTATCATAAAACATCAAAATACACAAATTTCACCTATGGGTATTTTTCCAAATATAAACCCAAGGTTAAATTATTGCTAGCATAAGCTAAATCGAGCTACCGGGACTCCGAAAACGTAAAAATCGTTAAAAACGAGGCTAGAACGGACTTACAATCAAGCTTGGAAGCTTGAAAAACCCTAGCCATGGTTTCTCCTTGCTATATTCGGCCATGGGGTTGAAGATGAGCAAAATTGGCTTTTAATTTTGTATTTTAATTCATTTTACCCCTAAATGACCAAAATGCCCTTACTACTAAACTTTCCAAAAATTCCATCCATGTCCAATTTTTGTCCATAGACTTAGAAATTGGTAAAATTCTATTTAAGACCTCCTAATTAATATTTCAAAACAATTTCATACTAGAAACTTCTAGAATGCAAGTTTTGCAAATTATTTGATTTAGTCCCTAATTTCAATTTAAGCACTTTATGAATAAAATTTCTTCACGAAATTTTCACACAATCATGCAATCATATCATAGACCTCAAAATAATAATAAAATAATTATTTCTATCTCAGATTTTGTGGTCACGAAATCACTATTCCGACTAGGCCCAAAATCAAGATATTACAACTTAACTCAAGTAGAACCAAAAGGTCACAATTCACCTAATATATACATATTGCTCGCCGATTCGCACACAACCTTTCAAATTACCAATTATAAGTTGGTCCCGCACATAGCCCATTCTTATCGATAATTTACGATGGTTTTACCCTTACTCACATGTATGACATAGGCATTTTTACCTATTCTTCTCAATTCAGATTCATGATTCAATTCCAATCGATTTAACATGCATAAGTACATATCGCATACCTGACCAACTTAATGTATTGAACGAAATCGATTGTCGATTTAACATAAGGTCTCATAGTTGAACATAAACATGAAACCATTTCTTATATTTTTGATTCACATCAATCATCAAATTCATTTAATTCACATGTACTTAATTAGGTTATTCGTATCTGAATAATTTACTTTACGGAACGAATCCACATATCGCATTAGCCCATAGTCTTAAAGCACCACACTTTTAATAGTTTACCTCATCGAAGTTCACATTTAATCACTTTAGCGCCAAGCCATATTTGGCTACCACAAAGGACTAATAATAACAATTTTATACACATCATGGTTTCCTTTAGATACTTAATAATCACAAATTGTGATATCTCTACCAACACATATACGGCATAGTTTACTCATTGTAACACACATTTAGTGCATCAAATTTCCAAATCCAATTCAACTTAAGCATAATAGCCATAATAGGGTTATAGCCTTAAATCATTACATATTCGGCACATTAACTAAATAAAATTTACATTCTCTTTGCCATATTAATTTAACTCTTAGGCATATAAAAAGGAATCAAGCTTAAACACTTAAGAACTTACCTCGAATGTTGCCGAATGATTACAACGGCTATTCGATTACTTTCTCTTTTCCCTTATCTGAATTTGTCCCTCTATGCTCTTGAGCTTAAATTCAAAGATTTTAAACTAGTCATTATTCGACTATTCAAGCATCACTTTATAAATATAATATATATATATAAATATATTCGACTTTCTCACTTACTGATCAAAGTAAGCTTATAAGAAATCAATAAGCAACTCATTAACAAATTTTTGTCAATGTTTACCACATAATCATAATTTCACTGCAAGTTGTCTTCCTGAGCAACAGTCACTAAATCATTTATAACTGGAGGTACGAAACTCCAATTCAAGTGCTGTTAATTTTCCTTGAAAATAGACTCATATATCTTTTATCCATAAAAATTTTAGAATTTTTGGTTTGGCAAATCAGTACCATATTTTTCTTAAAATTTTCCCTTGTTTCACTATTTGATTAATCTGACCACTCTTCACTACGAATCAAAATTCTCATTGTACAGAATTCAAAATATGTTCTCGTTTATTTCATTTGAAACTAGACTCATTAAGGAGTCTAAGAATATAAATTTCATCTCATAACCATTTTTGTACAGTTTATAATGATTTTATAAAAACTGAATAGGGGATCTAAAAGTCATTTTGACCTTGTCCCACATCACTTCAAATATCTTATTATTGGCAATTCTTTTGCTTACACGATTTCTTTTGTAAGAAACTAGACTCATTAAGCTTTAATTACATAATTTATTCAGTTTCTAACTCATCTGCCACAATTTATGGGGATTTTCCAAAATCACGTTACTGCTGCTGTCCCAAGCAGATTTATTACCGATTCACTCTTTCACACATAACTTGCATTCATATTATTTAAACATGTATATCACCAATCAATTTCATCACAATTTCACTTAAGCATAATCTCAATACAATACATCGTGCTCAAATTGTAACACCCCTTACCCGTATCCGAGGTCGGGCTAAGGTACAAGGCGTTACCAGACAAACATAAAAACATTAAACTAAAATACGAGCCATAAAATTTTATTCATATTTCAAAGCATTCATTCTCTCACAAATAGTCCCTTATTTGAGTCTACGGAGCCCAAAACATACTTTAGAAAGGGTTTGGGACTAAACCGAGAGCTTACGAAAATCTTGGAAATTTCATGCTTTAAGGCTCCACACGCCCGTGTCCCAAAGTCGTGTTCCATACACGGCTGAGACACATAGTCGTGTCTCTGCCTGTGTGGAATATACCTAGGCTATTTTCTAAGCTTTGGTCAACCTTGATCTCTTACACACTTATACAAAATCAAAAGCATATAACATGGTATTCATTTAATGATTAAACATCCTCAATTAAACCACAAACATAGCATTTTATGTCATCATACATGTGT
Source organism: Gossypium hirsutum (assembly GCF_007990345.1). NCBI lineage: Eukaryota > Viridiplantae > Streptophyta > Magnoliopsida > Malvales > Malvaceae > Gossypium > Gossypium hirsutum. The sequence goes on along the minus strand of NC_053434.1, from coordinate 45,101,055 downwards.
CTCTCATACTCATTTTACCTTGTTTATTATAGTACCACTTATACATTTATACCAAGATTATCATCCTACCAAATATCTTCAGCTTAATCATCAAGCATTCATATTTAAAGGTAGATCATATCTTTATAAAATACCACGATTCAGATGCGCAGAATAACATGTTTGCCTGAAACATTTCAATTCAATTCCATACCCAACAAGCATTACATTGAGACTAGTCATATATATATACATGTCATGATACATAACATTCTCTTTTTGTTTTCTTATAAACACATATCATTTATTTCATATACCATAGTTTCCATGTATTCCACATATATTTATTTTCCTCCTTCTCCTCTCCATTCCACATCCTTAATGTATATAGCATTCTTGTAAGTACGATTTCACAATTTACTAATAAATGTTCACATCAAACTGTCCACACAAGTCATAGTCACTTAATTATTTATAATTCGAGCTACAGAGCTCCAAATTAAGATCCGTAAATTTCCCCTAAAACTAGACTCACATATCTTTCCACCATAAAATTTTCATAATTTTTGGTTTAGCCAATTAGTACAGTTTATTCATTAAAATTTCCCCTGTTTCACTTTCTGACAGTTCTGACCTCTCTTCACTAAAAAATAATTATCTCACAGTACAGAACTCGAATAATGTTCTTGTTGATTTATCTTGAAAATAAACTCATTATGGATTTTAAAAGTATAATTTTGAGCCTCTAATTATTTTTCTCCAAATTTTTGTGATTTTCCAAAGTCAAAATAGGGGATCACGTAATCATTCTGAATTAGTCTCACAAAAACATAAATATCTCAAAATATAGAACTCCTTTGCTTTCTATATTTCTTTTATATGAAAATAGACTCATTAAGATTGAATTTGATATCTCATTCAGTCTCTGATTCAATTTATACTATTTTTGGTGATTTTTCAAAATCACATCACTGCTACTGTCCAAAACAGTTTTATTGCTAATTCACTCTTTCACACTTTCTTTGTATTAACCTCATTTTAACATACATATCACAAATTATTTTCACCACATTTCATACATCACAAGTATAGGCCCATGATCACGAGGTCACCATAAAATCATCCTCATTTATAACTTACTTGTTTATAACCTTACCACATCCTGGTCACTTAATGAACACATCATTCACATAACCAAGTTCCTGCACTTATTCATCAAAAAACTCACAAAGCAATACATAGAGAGTCTCCCGTTGAACACTTCGGATCAATCCTCGATACTTGGTGGTTTCAGCACATAGCTCCACCCATCATATAGTTCGGCTCTCTTGTACACATGGTGAGCACTTAGTACCACCCATGTGACCTAGCCAGTTTATCTTGTAGCTCTCTTGTCTACATGGTGTCCTTCACTTGGAACCACGCATGCGACCTAGCTACATATATCCCGTAGCTCTCTTGTCTACATGGTGTACACATAGTATCACCCATGCGACCTAGCTACATCATAATGTCTTGCAGCTCTCTTGTACACATGATGTGCACTCAGCACTATACATGTGACCTAGCTACATACCATCTGTATCATCCAATCTTTCCGAAGGTTCAACCGGGATTTCTCTCTCTTTTCCAACAATTTCACCAATCAAGTAATTATCCACAAACATATTTCCAATATTTTTATGAAATATCATAATACAAGTAATAGTGATGTATTACTTACATATAAACTTACATTTCATTAAATATCAACGCAATAACATTAAATTACACATTGTCTTATTAAAAATCATATGAACTTACAATTTCCCATAATATCCATAATCATAGAAATCACATTTATGTGTGATAATTCAATGCACTTCATGTACCATAGACATATTTTTAAATCAATTCATAAACTTGGCACCATAATCATTTAATTTAACATAATTCAATTAATTCACTAAATTTAACTTTCAAATATAAATTACAGCATTATTGTTGTATTATTATCATACCAACTTACATACTTTCAACACCTCGGAGATCATAGTAAATATATCAATTTTACATTGAAACATGCATAAATTAATGCTTACTATACATATGAACTTACCTTGATATTAAAACGGTCATTTTACCAACTTTCCCAATTTTCGATTTTTCTCTCATTCTAGGTTCAAATCTCATTTTCCGGGATCTAAAACATCATATTTTACTTATTTAATTAATGAAATATTCAAAACAGTCCTTAACTCAAACTTTGGAAAAATTACAATTTTGCCCCTAAACTTTTGCATATTTACACTTTTTCCCTAGGCTCGGGAATTAAACTTCATCCCTTATTCTTATGTTTTATGACATGATGATCACTTTTCCCTTCTATGGCAACATCAAATTCTCACTCTAACATATACTTATGACTATTAGGTATTTTTACCAATTAAGCCCTTTTGCTCAATTTCACTTAAACCGAGTAGCACAAGTTGTCTAACATAATTTAAAACCTCATATTGTATCATGAAACACCAAAATACACAAATTTTACCTATGGGTATTTTTCCAAATATGAACACTAGGTTGAATTATTGCTAGCATAAGCTAAATCAAGTTACTGGACTCCAAAAACGTAAAGAACTTGAAAAACGGGGTTAGAACGGACTTACAATTGAGCTTGGGAAGCTTGAAAACCCTAGCCATGGAGTCTCCCTTGGTATACACGTCCATGGTGAAGAAGATGAGCAATATTGGCTTTTAATTTTGTATTTTAATTCATTTTACCCCTGAATAACCAAAATACCCTTACTACTAAACTTTCCAAAAATTCCATCCATGTCCAATTTTTGTCCATAACTTAGAAATTGGTCAAATTGCTATTTAAGACCTCCTAATTAATATTTCAAATCAATTTCATACTAGAAACTTCTAGAATCCAAGTTTTGCAACTTATTCAATTTAGTCCCTAACTTCGAATTAAGCACTTTATGCATAGAATTTCTTCACGAAATTTTCACACAATCATGCAATCATATCATAGACCTCAAAATAATCATAAAATAATTATTTATATCTCAGATTTTGTGGTCCCAAAACCTCTGTTCCAACTAGACCCAATTTTGGGCTATTACACAAATCATTATTCAAGTTCAAATTCGGCTAGCACACATATACATACTAGCAACTAAGTATTAACATTGCATTTCATACTATAACCGAATGTGTAGCTCATCGAAATATATTTATTCATGTTCCCTAAGCACATATTGGTCAACTAGATCATGCATTATTCTTTGGCACATTTGGTCATTAAAGCAATCACCTATTTAACTTTCAAGCATTTTTATACTAACATTTCTCCCAAGGCCGAATTCATATACAACCTTTAGTACTCATTTAAAGTTTATATTTTAAGTAATTTATATACACAACATTAACCAAATATCCATTTACTAAGCATTTTAACAAATTTTTCTTCAACTATCCACACATTCGGCAATCACATAATCAAACACTAAACCTTAACTTCCAAGCCAAAACAACTAGCAAACTCAACACATCCAACATAAATTTCCATGCTAATGACATCAAAACAACTACTAAGAATTTCAAGCTCCTTGGCCGAATTTCAATCTTCCAAAATAACAAAAATTTGAACCATGAAATAGGTAGAATTCAAACTAACCATTCAATTTATGCATGAATTTCCAAGAGTAGCATTGCACATACCTTAATCTAGCAATCTCCTTAGCCGAAAATTTTAACAACAAAAGGAAATTTCTTCTCCACCCTTTCCTAGCTACGGCAATGGAGGAATAAACCAACTTTGGTTTCTCCTCCCACTAACACATTATTTTTATTACCCATACTCTTTTATTCATCTTTAATTCATTTAATACATTTTTTATTACATATTTCTCACCACTAATAAATATAATAATATAATAATATTAAACCATGCATATAATGCCCATACTTATTTGCATCATTCAATAATTAATCACTTAAAATAAGCCACACATATATTCAAAGCTTCTCACATAAGTCCTTTTTATTTAGAAACACATTCAAATTGACAAAAATCAAAGCATTCAAATTTCACACATGCATGATCACATATTCTAGACATAAAATATTATATTCAATTATTTCTGCGACTCGGTTTAGCGGTCCCGAAACCACTTCCCGATTAGGGTCAGAATAGGGCTGTCACAATATGCCATATTCAAAATGTACATGTTCTAAGCTAGATAGGTGGCACTGTAAGGAAATGGAAAGAAAAGGGAGTAAGCCTAAAAGCTGGAAAGGGAGTAAGTATAAAAGCTTAGTAAGTTGCATATAAGTAAGTACACAACAGCAACATTTTATCAATGATCCACATGCTCATGATACCAAGGTAGCAATAGGCATAGCTTACTCATTACCATCCATGCTAGTCACATATTGTTTAATGAACTCATATCTCATACGTACCAATTAGGTACCTGTACATTTTACAACCCGGTTATACTTTCTTCATAAGCTTAGAACATAACATTCACCGTTGAACCATTTGGGTCACTATCGGATATTCATTAAGCCTCAGACGTGGGTAAGGTGCCGATGCCATGTCCCAGGCATGGTCTTACACTGGCTCATATCTCAAGTTGATGCCATGTCCCAGATATGGCCTTACACTGGCTATCATCTCGCAGCCGATACATGTCCCAGACATGGTCTTATACTGACTATCATCTAGTAGCCGATGTATGTCCCAGACATGTCTTACACTGGCTTACATCTCGAGGCGATGCATGTCCCTAACATGTCTAACACTAGCTCTCATCTCAATGCCGATGCCATGTATCAGACATGGTCTTACATTGGCTCTCATAATATGGCCGATGCATGTCCCAGACATGTCTTACACTAGCTCACACACAAATGACCCAAACGTCACGACATGAATATCTGATTTATTTCCTAGGTTCGAACAGGAACTTTACTATCTCTATTCTCATCATACCATCTCAATTTCACAACCACACAATTCATGCTATATTAATTCAAATACAACTCAACACATACATTAGTAATGTAGTAGTATTATTTACATACAACTTACCTCGGATTACAAAACGTATACGACTAGTCGGTTTAGTCAATTTGCTTGGTTTTCCCCCGGTCTAGGTTTGGATTTGGAAATTCTTGATCTAAAATAGCAAAATACACTCATTTAATCACCAAATAAAATTAAGCAATTAAAAATTCACATTTTTGATAAATAACCGTTTTGCCCCTAAACTTTAGCAAAATAACCATTTTACCCCTGCGCTTAAAAATCAATTTTTATCGAATTTATTCACATATTTAGCTTAGCTGAACTCTTTTTACTCTTATAGCAACCCTAAATTCTCTCTATTTCACACATTTATCATTCATTTTACAACTTGTGCAAAATGATCCCTTTAAGTGTTTTCATGGTAACACCTTTCAAAAAGTTGTCTATTACGCAACTAAGACTTATATTCTCCCATAAAATTTTAGGAAAAACCGTAAATGCTCTCATAGAAAAACCTTAGACTTTCAACCATTTTGCAAGATAGGACCCTCATTTAAAAGCTCATGCTTCTAGGGTCTCAAAAATGTAAAAATCATTAAGAGAAACTATCAAAATCACTTACTTGAGAGGGCTCAAAGTTGATGAAATTTTTGAAGCTTTCAAACCCCTACAATGGCTGATATTTTCTGCTAAGAAGAGAGATAAATGATAGCTTTTCATTTTTGTTTTATTAAAAAGACAACTAGGCAAAATTGGTGACCTAAGTTTCACCTAATTTTGACCTTCTCTCCAATTTGTCCCCCATGGCCAGCTATGCTTTCTTTTATTAGCCCTTTGAAGACCCCAAATTTTGTTTCTGTAGCTATTTAACACCCTTACCTACCAATTCAAGACTTTTTCACTTTATGCGATTTAGTCCTTTTTCACAATTGTGCTCACAAACGTTAAAATTAACTCACCAAATTTTTCATGCACTCCTATAATCATACTATGACTCTAAAAGAATAATAGAATAATTTCTCTGACTTTGAATTTGTGGTCTCGAGACCACTATTCTGACTAGCCCCAAAATCGAGCTGTTATATTACCAGTTGGTTCATCTTTCTTTTGTTTTATTTTCTTTTGACTCTCTTTTGTGATAACTAATCTGTTTTCATTGTTTCTTATTTTAGTTTACGTTCGTCTAGAGATCTAAGATAAATTTGCAACTTTGACAAATTTTACAATATGCTTCCACATTCATCCATCTCATTTTTTATCACCAACTATATAGAGAAGTTACTTCCCCACCATTATTTAAAGGAATCATAATACCATGATTAATAAAAATTAATTATAGAAAAAATTTATATTTATAAAAAAATTGATAATTTTTAATATACCAAACATTAAAATCATTCTCGCACCAGTTAAATTCTGAAAAAAGAAATCACTTTTTATCCTATCTCAAGGTATTGCTCTATAAACAAATTATTTTGTATCACTAACGACATTAGTTGTAACACCCCTAACCTGTACCGTCACTGGAACAGGGTTATGAAGCTTTACTGGAATATACAGATCAAGTAAACAAATATTTCATTTTATATAGTATTCATGTCAGAAATCAAACATAAAGTCCTTATATTAACACTCGATATCCAAAACCTGCATTAGAAACGACTATGGACTAAACTGGGTACTCAGAGAATTTTTTACAAAATATCAATTTTCTCCTAGGTGCATGGATCACAAGCCCGTGCGATCAAGCCGTGTGGTTCACATGGACAAGGGACACGCCCATGTCTTAGCCGTGTAATTCTCTGACTTGGGTCACACAGCCAAGTCACACGCCCATGTGCTAGGCCGTGTACAGGTGCAGGGGTCACACAGCCAAGTCATACGGCCATGTGCCAGACTATGTGATCAATTCTGGGCATTCTGTTTTGACATTTTAAAGACACACGGCCATGCCCACGCCCATGTGCTAGGCCGTGTGTCACACACAGCTGAGACACATGCCTGTGTCTCTGCCCGTGTGGACGAAAATAGACTATTTTCCAAGCCACATTTCTCACCCATCTTGTCTTTCACCTACACCAACCATTAAACACATTCGGAAACCATATTCCAAATCATGTCTTAAACATGACATAATATCACATACAATCAACATACCCTTAGGTACCTCAGATGACAATTTTTTATCATGTTAATCTCTCATTCATACTTATCTAGTTAGAAAATGCATATATGCATGATTACATTCATTCTTCAAACATGATAGATCCATTTATAAACATATCAAAATATGTTAAACACAAGCCATTCCAATGGCTAGTTTCATTCAAAACATTTACATGCCATTATTGGTTAAATAACCTATACATGCCATTATAACCATAATTAATTTACTATATATATATCAAGATGGGCTGATGATTAGTATGAGTGATCTCTACCAAGCTTCCAATCCAATGAGCCTTCGAATTACTATAGAACAAGGGAAAATAAAACAGAGTAAGCATGAAATGCTTATTAAGTTCGTATAACATGGTAATTAACTTACCACTCATTTAAATTCAATATAAACATACAAGGAACATTCAATCAACTTGATCACGATCCCTAACACATATCCTCATCACCCTTGTTAGTCATATATTTCATATAAATATCAAGAAACATGTATCAGCTAAAAAATAATTAGATTTCCATTTACTTATACTTTCCACATCACGTATTCATATAGCATATACAGATCATATCCCTATATTTTAAGTACATTTTCATAATAATTCATCTCGAGTTTAGATTATTTGATGTCGGAACTTTGCCCATTAAATCATTTGAAATGTTAGTGTCACACGGGTAATACTAGAAATCTATAACATGGATGAACATATTCATCAAAAAAATTCCATGTTCATAAATTATCATCTCGTATTTCCATATATCATGTATCGTCATTTTCATGTATTTCAGGCAGATACGCATATTAATTCATTTCATGTTCATATTTTCTCATGTCAGGATTTTGCCCGTTGAATCATTGAAAACATTGATGGATACAGAGGTAGTACACTACAATTGTACAAATCAGAAATCCATCAATTCATATTCAAGAGTGCTCTTTAAAGCACGTAATTGGGAAATCCTTTCTCAAGCCATATAACAGGAAGCTTAGAAAGAACCATTAATCGGGAAGCTCACAAAGAGTCTATCAGGAAGTTTATCTGGGCTAAATAATAGGAAGCTCATAAGAGCCATAACCATGAAGTTCACAAAGAACTTTTAATTAGGAAGCTCACGAGCCTTTAATCAGGAGCTCCGGATAGCCATATATCGGGAAGTTCAAGCGAGCCATATCAGGACGCTCACAAAGAGTTACGTTTGTGTCCGTAATATAAGCAGGATCACAACCGATCATATAACAAGATGCTCACAAAGCGCTACGGTAGTCCACAACACATGCAAGATGACTACCGATCAGGATGCTCGTAGGAACCATATAATAGGAAGCTCGAGAGGGCTTATAAAAGGATGCTCGTAGAAGCTGTGGTGTGTCTGCAACATATGCAGGACTACAACCAATTCAGGAAATCCTGTATCCATCGAATTTCATTATTCAACGGGATTTAATATTTATCGGGCTCTGTTAGATATGTAATCAATTTCATGTATATGACATTTATACAATTCACATACACAACATTCAATTCAACCATATAAATATACACAATTTAGTTACACGAACTTACCTTGACAAATGTTCGTGTACGTAAAACCTACTAATCTGATATTTTCTCTTTTCCTCGTTCTAACTTCAAATTTGGTTTATCCGAATCTATATGAATGAATTTAACATTAAGTCATGTTCATTTCAATTCAATTCACACCTTAACCAAAACTATCATTTTGCCCCTAAACTTTTAATTAATGATAATTTTGTCCCTACGCTCGAAAAATGAAATTCATGCAATTTAATCCTTGTTCCAAGCATAATCAATTTTTACATGTAAAATTTGTAGCCCATGTCTCATAAAATTTAGAATTTTTCCATGAATTTTACATCTTTTCAATTTAGTCCCTAAATAATAATTTCATCAAAATTCCCTTTACAAAAGTTTTTTTTATCTATCAACAACCTTTCATTTTCTACCATAAAACTTCATAATTCATCTATGTTCATCCATGGAAAAATCCTAGTGTAACATCCCGAATTAGGGCCTAGTCGGAACATTGGTTTCGGGACCAAAAATTTGACGTAATAAAATTTATTTTTATTATATTTTTTATGGCCTATGATTTCACTGAATGATTTCGTGAAAATTTCGTTCGCAAAATTTGATGTTTGGGCACTCAATTTAGTCAAAAGGGCTAAATTGTAAAAAGTGCAAAAGTTGAGTTCCACATGTTAAAAGCATCCCATTGTTATGAATCTTTAAATTTGAGGTCCTTAAATATGAATTAGACCATTGGTTAATTGTTGAACAAAAATAGACATGATCTACTCATTTCTACCATTATTTTGAGCTAGAGTTTATGTTTAAAAATTTTACCATGAGTGACATGCTTGTAGAAAATGAGTGTTGGGTGTTAAGTAAACGACTTTTACTAAGCGATTATCGACAAAAACATCCAAAAGGGGCCGTTTTGTAAAAGTTGTAAAAATGGTATAAAAGGGGTGTTATGATGAGAATTGTAGTTTACTATAGTTGAAAATGTTTCGTCCAGGCCTATAGAATGAGAAAATTGAATAAAAATCACTTTACAAGCCTAGGGACAAAAGTGTAATTTCAACAAAGTTTAGGGGTAAAAATATAATTTTTCAAAATATGATTTTGGGTCAATTTGAATAATGTGAGTCCTAAATAGGCTATATTTGAAATGATAGATCAAGGAAATCGAGATTCGGGCTTAAATAGGGAAAATACAAGTTTTGAACTAAAATGGTAATTTTGCCATTTCTATATTCGAGGTAAGTTTGCGTGATTTAATAAGCATATTATTCATGTTATTATTGTTATACATGAAATATCTCTTGCTATGACTGTATTAAATTTGACGTTAATGGACATTTGATGGAAATTGATATTTTAAATGAAATGAATAAGTTTGTATGAAAACTAAGTGATATGTTATTTTTATTGTATGGACAAATGCCCAAATAAACATGAAAATGTGTTGAATTGAATGTACATGCATAATCATATATGCATATTAATATACTTGATGAAAGGAGAAAATTCCTGGTTGAATAAAAAGGGATATCCGATGGATAAATCATTTGTTTACATGACATGAGATCCTGCATGTGTTGCAGAAAAGGATTTAGCCCGGACAGGTAATCCGTTGATCTCAATATAGAAATGATCTATCCCAGACGGGTGTTCCTTAAGTGATCGAGCCTCCCGAAGAATATGGCTCCACTAAGGATTTAGCCCAGACAGGTAATCCGATTAAGGACTAAATTTAGCTGGACTAGTGATTCAGACCTGAGCTTATGAGAGTGTATGTCACTGTAATGGATTTAGCCTGGACTGGTAATCCTGGCAACACTTTGAATTATGATACGGGGGATTTAGCCTGGACTGGTAATCCCGTCGTAATGAGTGAGGTTCACGGGAGTGCGTATTTGAAATGATCACTTGCATGACTTGACAATAAATGTGACATCCATTGAGATTTCGAGGAATTCAATGGGAATTAATATCAGAAATGGAATGGAAATACTTGAAACGATAAACTCATCTATGCTTAAATGATACTAGTATGATGTATATGATTGTCATGTTTAGATGAGTAGTTGTGCTAAGAGATAGCACAGGTACGTACTTGAAACCCATGACCATGTGTTTGCCATGTGAAATGAAATGGACTTGTGATAAGAGTGCAAATGAATGAGTGATATTTATGAGAATAATTTCTATGACAAATTTGTGATGGTTATCATTATGTTGCACTAAGACAGGTTAGTGTAATAGTAGCAGTCCAACTTTGAAAATCAACCAAAAATAGTGGAAATTGAGTTAGAGGCTGAGTAAAATATGAAATTAAATCTTATTGAGTCTAGTTTCAGATAAAGGAAACGATGTAAGCAAAGAAATCTGATATGATGAGATATTTGAATTTTTGTGAAACAGGGTCAGAGTGATCTCTGACTCCCCTGTCTTAACTTTGGAAAATCATTAAAAATTGTTATGAGTTATAATTTATATGCTTAAAATCTTTAATGAGTCTATTTTTAAGGTAAATAGACAGAAGTGTCATCCAAGTCCTTTACTATGAGATAATTAATTCTTAGTGAAGAGAGGTCGGAACTTTCAGACAACCAAGCAGGGGTAACTTTAAAGAATAAACTCTACTTCTTGGCCAAACCAAAAATTCTGAAAATTGTATAGTAAGAAGATATGTGAGTCTAGTTCCAGGGAAAATTAACGATTCTCAATTCAGAGTCTCATAGCTCTAGATACGAATAATTTAGTGACTGTGACTCAGGAAAACAACTTGATTAGACTTTGAATAAATAGAAAGAATTTAAAAATAGCACGTTATCACATTACTTATTATTTTTCATGCAAGCTTACTAAGCGCAAAGCTTACTCCCTCCTTTCCATTTGTTTAGTGTTTTTTGGTCAGCTTGGGGTTAGAGATCATCGGAGGCAGCATCACATTATCGAGACATCATTTTTGGAATATTAATATATATGCTAGCGGTTCCAAGTGAGTGGCATATATAGGGACATAGTTTTATGATAGATGTTGTTATGAGTAGCCAAATGTATTGGCTTATAATGATTCGTTGTACATAGCCATGAGATGTGACTTATAATGATTATGGCTTGTAAGCCTATTTATCCATGTTAAGTCCCAATGTTTGTGATGTGGATATGCTTGTTGAAAATGCATGTTGGTGTATAACATGTGTGTATGATGAATGCTTCATGACCAATCGAACTAGTCATTGCTATGAGAAAATGCATGATACAGAAAAAAAAAGATGATGATGTTGATTGAACTTGAATGCTCCAAGTCTAATGACACAAGTGATAAGTGAATAATTCTAGACTATTAGTAAAGGTGGTGCAATAGTAAGATTAATGGTCATGAATGTTTGCATCTAGACTTAATATTGCACGAGTATGCGAAATACGTGAATAATGACATGTTAATGTTAAGAATATATCTTAATGAAGAAGGTTAAATCATTAAAATGATGCTATGATATGTGTCCTTAATATATGTAATGAATTGTGGAAATTAAGGGTAATACAAAGGCTTGGAAAATAGCCTAGCACGCGAACATGTGGCTTGGTCGTGTGGTTCATTTTGCATGATGACGTCATCATCAGAGAGTTACAGGGCCTGAAGACATGGGCGTGTTGAAGACACACGGGTGTGTCCCTGTGTCCACACGGGCGCGTGGCTCTGCTTCATGGAAAAATTTCATAAATTTTCCCGAACTTTCCAAAGTTCTCGGTTTAATGCCTAATTACTTTCGTAGCACGTTTAAGGCCTCGTAGGCCGAAATAAGGGACTTTAAGATAGAAATTGAAAAGTTTTAAATTTCAACAAAATTTTATAGCTCGGATTGCTTGATTGTTTGCGTTTAAGTCCGGTAACACCTCGTATCCTGTCTCGAGGTTGGACACGGGTAGGGGGTGTTACACCTAGTATCTTGATAACTTTGCAAATTAATCCTCGAGATAGCTAGATTAAGCTATTATGATCTCGGAAATATAAAAATAATTAAAAACGGGAAAGAATACTTATCTAATCAAGCAAAATAAGTTGACTTGAGCTTAAGTTTCCATGGCTAGGGTTTCCATGCCTTTAATTTGGGAAAGATGTGATATAAATGATGATATTTTTATTTTATTTTTTATCATTTGTCATCGTTTACTATTTCACTTCCCAATTTCATCTTTTTCTTTATTTTATTTTCCATAGATGAATCATTATCCTTAACCACTAAGCATTTTTAGTGGTCTATTTTTCATATAAGGACCTCAAATTTTGAATTCCATAGCTATTTAATCCTTTTAGCTATTAGAACTCAACTTTTGCACTTTGTGCAATTTGGTCCTTTATCAAATTAAATATGTAATCGGTAAAATTTCTTTACAAAATGTTTATACTACATTACTATCATACTATGACCATAAAATAATATAAAAATAATTTTTCTTCCAAAATTGGATTTGTGGTCCCGAAACCATTGTTCCGATTTTACCGAAAATGGGTTGTTACAACTCTCCCCCTTAAGAATTTTTTTCCTTGAAAATCTTTCCAGTAAAAAGATTCAGATATTGCTTTCTCATAGTTTCTTTCGGTTCCCAGGTATCTTCTTCTATATCATGTCATTGCCATAAAACTTTTACTAAACCTACTTTTTTATTTCTCAGTTTTTTCACTTCAAGTGCCAGAATTTTGATCGATTCTTCATTACAAGTCAAGTCAGACTAAATTTTAATATCTATTGGAGAAATAACATGTGACAAATCTAATTGGTACCATCGTAACATAACATATGAAAAACATTATGCATTCTGTCAAATTCTGGCGGTAATGCTAATCAATACTCAATAGGTCCGATCCTTTCAATAATTTTATACTGCCCAATATATCGAGGACTCAATTTGCCTCTACGACCAATCCAGAAAATTTTCTTCCAAGGCGAAACTTTCAAGAGCACCTTGTCGTTAATTTGAAACTCTATTTATTCTCGTTTTAAATCCACATAAAATTTCTAACAATCAGATACTGCTTTTAAACTATCTCAGTCACTTTCACCTTTCTTCAGTTTTACAAATCAGATCAACTCCATGTATCTTTTCTCACTGAGTTCAGTTTAATATAATGGAGTTCTACATTTACGACCATACAGAGCCTCATACGATGCCATTTTATACTTAACTGATAACTGTTATTGTATGCGAATTCAACTAATGATAATTATTTCTTTTCCAATTGCCTTTGAATTCTAAAACATAACAGCGAAGTATATATTAAAAAATTTGAATCACACGTTCAGATTGACCATCCGTTTGTGGATGAAATGCAGTACTAAAATGTAACCGCTACCCAAAGCTTCTTGTAATTTGCTCCAAAATTGGAATATGAACCCTGGATCTCTATCAGAAATAATAGAAACTGGTACACCATGTAATCTGACAATCTCAGAAACATAAAATTCAGACAATCTATTAAGTGAGAAATCTGTTCATAATAGGAATAAATATGCAAAATTAGTCAAACGATCAATGATTAACCAATAGCATATTTCTTTTTCAAAGACAGGGGTAATCCTGATACAAAATCCATAGCAACTTTATCCCATTTCCATTTCGGTATTGTCACTGACTGTAACAGTCCCAAAGGTATCAGTATCTGATGTTCAACTTTAACTTACTGACATATCAAACATTTAAATACAAATTCCGAAATATCACGTTTCATTCCAAACTACAATTACATCTGTTTTAGATCGTTATGCATTTTATTATTCCCCGTATGAACAGACATAGTATCACTGTGAGCATTTGTGTAATATTTTCTATAAAAGCTCCGAATTCTTCGGTGCATAAACTCCGCCTTTGTAACAGCCCGATTTAGACCTTAATTCGAATGGTGGTTTCGGGACCACGAATCTGAGTTAGACAAATTTTTAAAAATTATTTTCTTTGTTTATTTTGTGTGAATTTATATCTGTGAAATTTTCGTAATTTAATTTTGGCATTTAGGCATTCGATTAAATAAAAGGACTTAATCGCGTAAATTAAAAATTTGATAGTTTAAAATAAAAGGGCCAAATAGTTAGTGGTTTTCGAAGTTGGAGTATTTATAATGTAATTATTCCATTAACATGTGGCTTGTACGGTAATGGGCATTGGTTATATAACTTTATTATTATTTCATTAAGGTTAATTAGGTAAATTAATAATAAGTTAATATATGTTATTATATTATAAAATAATAAGCCATATTCATCTTATTTTCTTCATCCTTGCACCGAAACTAAAACAAAGAAAAAGAAAGAAAACAAAGTAGGGTTCAGCCTTGTTCAAGCTAGATTAAGGTAAGTGTTCAGCTAGGTTTTTGATAATTTTTACGTTTTTGAGATCGTTGCTTCGAGTATTACAAAATCCATGCTTGGATTTTTGATTTTGATGACTAATTTGAGTTGTGCCATTGTTGATAGCTTGTGATTTTTGTTGTTTGATGATGAAAAATGAAAGATATGTTTTAGATTAACATATTTTGTATTGGAGTTTTTGATGATTTTGAGTAATTAGGACTAAATTACAAAAATAACAATTTGAGGGACTAAAATGAGAAATAAATTGAATATATGGACTTTTTTGGGAGTGGGTAAAATTTGGCCCAACAAAGTATAGAGAAATTTGGTGTATTTTGTGTTTTGTTCAATAGGGACTAAATTGTAAAAATTGTAAATGTTAAGGGTAAAATAGTAATATGCCTATTTATGTGTTTTTGGACTAAATTGAATGAAAATATGTTTGAATGAGCTTAATTTGAATATGTTTAGATCAAGAACTAAATAAATCAAATTTGGACCGGGGAAAATCAAAAGTTGTCGACTAGTCGATCCATACTAGTTTTTCGTTGTCCGAGGTAAGTTTATAAGCAAATAGACGTGTTTATTTGGAAATTAAATGTTATATTTATATGCTGTTATGAAATGTTAGAATTTAAATAAGCTATGGCTGAACATGATTAAATTTGGCTACTGCACTTCTGAGTTCAATTTGACCGAGTTCGATTCGACCGAGTTACAACATCTGAAAGCCCCTTATGAACCTTAGGAATAGTTAGGATACATATGTCATAACATAGGATTCCGATATATGTGTGCGAGTAAGACCATGGCTTCGATATGTGGTTCCGATATGTGTTTACGAGTAAGACCCTGTTTAGGACAGTGGCATCGATTTGTGGCTACATGTAAGACCACGTCTGAGACGTTGGCATTGCACGATTTATGTGATTATCCAAGTGCCCTATCCAATTTCGAATGGTTCATCAGGCAAAGGTAAATCGTGATCGAATGTGTAAAATGGGCTAAAAGGCCAGGTATGATTTAGCTTGTTAGCTATCGATAATAAGGTATGTATGTGACTTGATAGTTGATAAATTATATGTGATGTAAGGTTAAATATATACATGAATTAAATAAGTGTATTCAGATTTGAACAAATGGTAAGTATATTATGGAATTAATTTTTGGTTATGCATATATAAGTGATCATAAATAATCGGTCTTATAAGAGTTATATGTACATAATATTAAATTACGGTTCTTGGACTTATATAATTGATTAAGTGTATGTTAATTATATTATGATATTTTGGCTTTTGAAAATTGAGCAGTGGTTTTATGACTTAACTTGTAAATATTCGGCTAAGGTAATAAATATATGTGGTTGGTATATTATTATTGAAGATATAAGTTTAGAGTAAGCTTGTTAATGATATTGAAATTTGGTTAAATTAAGTTAATTATATTATCAACTTGTTTATTTGCTTATGACTTACTAAGCTTAAGTAGCTTACTGTGTGTATATCTGTCTTTATTTTATAGATTTGGAGTAAAGCTACAAGCTTAGGGACTGTCAGCCAAGTTCATCACACTATCTATTTTGGTACCTTTTTAGCTAAGCTTAAATTATGGCATGTATAGGCTGGAAAATATATTAAAAAGTGCTGCGGTTATGTATTAAAAGCCATGCGAAAATGGCTTGCTATTTTTGTTGGGATTTGATTTTATGTGTGCTTAGTTATAATGTTCATGATCTTGTTTTGATATATGCATTTATGCTTGATTATGATTTGATTCGTGTTAAGTATTTTGTATAATGAAAATGGTTTTATTTTTTTTAGGCTTGAATTCGGTTGGGTTGAATTATGGCTTTAAGTCTTTTGATAAATATGCTGCATGTAATGATCATTATTTTGAAGGTGTAATTAAGTATATTCAGCTTGTAAAGGTGCTTTGTGGTTCGGTCATAAGTCTTTGATTGATGTTAATTATGTTAAGATTGCCATGTGTTTGTTAAGCAAAAATTATGACATATGCTTGCAATAAATTGATAACCATTATAAATTTATACTAGAACATGCGTATATGTGATATTTGGCCCCATTGTTTTAGTTAAATTTTATTTATACTTTACTTGTGTATAAGGTGATTATACTATGGTTGTTATGTGTATATGTGAATATGCTTGTGGCTATATTTATAAATTTGTAAGTTGCTTATAAGTTTGCAAATAGGTACAAATAATCCATGATAACCGAATAGGCTAGATTAATGAAGTGTAGAGTATTTAATTTAATTATCATGATAATTTAGACATATTGGGCCTTAGATTAATGTAAGAAATTTGGTAAGGACAAGAATATGTGTGCTTAGGTATTCAACTTTGACATATTGATGAGCTTTTATATGACTATATATATACACGTATACTTTCACCTTTAGTTGATATATATTTGTGCATGGCAGTGTAATTCGCTTGGTAATTATGAATTATTAATTATGTATAAATGAAATTAAAAATAGCCAAGTGGACATAGAATTAAAAAGAGTTAATTATAACCGAATGTTTGTTTCTAAAGCATGCTATTAATTATGACAAATAATTTACCCATAGTCTAGCTTATTAATGTCGCATAGTCTATATGAATGAAAGGAGTTAGTAATGGAATTTACTTTAATGGATAATTAACTTGTGAGTATGCATGACTTGCTTAAGTATATATATAAAAAAAAGGGGTTATATATTCTGTAAGGATATTATTAATTAATTATAAGCTCTGTATATGCAATGAATTCTTTTAATATTTATATATTTTGGATTAAGTTTCACTTAAACTAGGTGGAGATTGATAATAAATTTATGATTAGATATTAGTTTGAATCTTAAGCATTGATGTAATTTAAAACTTAAATTAATGTGAAAATTTTTAGAATCATGCATTCGTTTAGTAATGTCTCGTAACCCCATTTCGGCGACGGCTACGGGTTAGGGGTGTTACAACCTCTGAATAACAGGCAATCAGCAAATTCAATCTAAAATTCTAAATCAAACGTTGTCTTACTCTGTACCCGTTTAACTTACAAATCTTTACCATTTTTCTGAGCTTCATAGATTTGTTGTTAAAACATTTGTTTAAGCTTAGCTAAAATTGAGCCATTATCAGACAATTACAATCAGGTATCCATGGCTCGCAAGGAAAACATAGATTTTCTACTTAGAGTATCTGCAACCACATTCGCATTTCCCGAGTGATATTCAATTGTCAAATCATAATCTTTCAATAGCTCAAGTCATCTACGTTGTCTCAAATTCAAATAGTTTTACGACTTGAGATAATTTAAACTTTTATGACCAATAAATATATGGTATTTTTCACCAAACAGATAATGTCGACAAATTTTCAGTACAAATACAATAGTTGTCAAATCTAAATCATGTATCGGATAATTCTTTTCATACGATTTTTAACTATCTGGAAGTATAGGCTATTACTTTGCCTTACTGCATCAAAATAGAGTCTAACCCATTCAATGATGCATCACTATAAATCACAAATTCCTTACTCAATTCAGGTTGAACCAGAACTGGTGCTTCGGTCAACACAGCTTTCATCTAGTCAAAACTTTATTGACATTTATCAGACCATTCAAATCTTACATCTTTCTGTAATAAATGTATCATTGACGTGGCTATCATAGAAAACCCTTTCACAAAAATTGAAAAGAAATTATATGATAAAGCTATTTCAATTATTAACACTGAAGCTTTGAATTATTCCGAAGCCAAAATCATCAAATAGATTAAAAACCATAGTGCCATAATAGGACCGACGTTTCAACAGTATAGATGGAACAATACCTCAACATCAATAGTACTCTCCAAATAGAAGAGGAAAATCGAAAGTAGTGCCAATAACAACCAGTACAGTAATACAACTTCTATAATTTGAGATCCATATTACTGAACTCCCATGACCGAATCAGGATTCATAAAAGTAATAAATATAATTACCTTCAACCAATGAATTACAGATGAACCATGTTTGCCAGATAAGATTAGACCATAAAAATGACAAGAAAACCGAGATAATGAAATCCAAAATGTGAAGCTATACTGAATTTCTGAGAATAAAAACCACATTGAATAATAAAAAGATCATTGATATCCCAGAGAAAATCCAGAAGAGTAATATTGCACATACGCACTCGAAATAGCTGTGATAGAGACAATATAAATTGCATATTTGCAATTCAAAGCTTCAACAAGTAGAAGTAGAAAATAATATCATATGAATCTTATTATCAAGTCTTCTCTCAAACATAATTGATTAGAAAACCAAAGAAAAATAGAGCAATACCGCTCATGAATCAACTAGACTTACAATAATTTTGTCTATTGTTATAATTAGCCAGCCTTCCTATATGATAATTATCACATCTGAACATATACAATTACATATGTCTATGAGAATAACAGAACATATAGAATACCTAGAAGAGATCACTGTAAGATACCTGATTATAATAGTTGTATTCAGATATCTTTGCAACTTCATCACTATTCCACTGACTACTAAAGTCATCAATAATCTCACATTATTCAGTTCACTGAAAGAACTAATTCAGAAGAAATTTCTGGTTAATCCGTTCTGTAGATACCATACCTGAATAAGTCAATTACTCATGAATAACTTCTTCCATAACAATGACATTGCGTATCCTGAATAAATCTTCAAAATAATCTGATATCTCTTTTAAAACTGTCTTTACTTACTAACCAATTCTCAGCTCTGATTGCATTATTAATCATTCAGCCACTAAACTCTTCAGTTTCATACTTGCGAACTTAATCAATATAAATCTTGTGAATTTCATTGTATAAGACTGTACTGGTAAGGGGGTGGAGGTTGTAAAGCCTCAAAATTTTACTTTTATATATATATATACACGTATATAACATAACACTTATCATCAACATGTATTATAAAACATTTATTCATACCTTTATAAGTGTCTACTCATCATAAGCAACCTTTTTAATCAGATACTTGAGTATCACTTTCAACATTATTGGAATTAGCTCGGTTGGAAAGCATCTCTGTCTATTAGTAAAATAATTCTCGTCAGAGTCGGGAGATATCACACTATCACAGGTTATATAATGACATGTATTTCTAAACTTCACATATGCTACGTTCAGCCTGAGAACTGACCAAACTGTAGCTTTGATACCAGTAAATGTAACACCCTTAACTCGTATCCCTCTCCGAAATAGGGTTACGAAGCATTACCGGAATATACAGATCAAGCAAACAAATATTTCATTTTATACAGTATTCATGTTAGAAATCAAACATAAAGTCTCTTATATGAACCCTCGAGGTCCAGAACATGTATTAGAAATGAGTTGGGAGTATACTAGATACTTAGAATTTTTCTCAAAATCTCAAAAATTTTCCTAGGTGCAGGGATCACACGCTCATGTGGTTAGGCTGTATGATTCACACAGTCAAGGGACACACCTGTGTCTTTAGTCATGTAACTCTCTGACTTGGGTGGCACAGCCAATTCACACGTCCGTGTGCTAGGCCATGTATAGGTGGAGGGGTCACACGACCAGGTCACACGCCAGTGTGCCAGGTCGTGTAATCAATTTTGGCCAATCTGTTTTGACATTTTAAAGATGAAGGGGACACACGGACATGCCACATGCCCATGCTCTAGGCCGTGTGTCACACATGGCTGAGACACACACCCGTATCTCTGCCCATATGGACGAAAATAGATTATTTTCCAAGCCACGTTTCTCACCCATCATTTCTTTCACCTACACCAAAACTTAAACACATTCAGAAACCATATCAAAGCATTCAAAACCAGTCCAAATCATGTCTTAAATGTGACATAATATCACATAAAATCAATGTACCCTTGAGTACCTCAGATGACAATTTATTATCTTGTTAATCTATCATTCATACTTATCTAGTTACCGAATGCATATATGCATGATTACATTCATTCTTCAAACATGATAGATCCACTTATAAACATATCAAAATATGTTAAACCCAAGCCATTCCATTGGCTAGTTTCATTCAAAACATTTACATGCTATTATTGGTTAAATAACCTATACATGTAACACCCCGAACCCGAGGCCGTCGCCGGAGTCGAACGCGAGGTGTTAACAGACTTCAAACCACTTAAAAAAATTTCCCAGACAAGCTGCCAATCTGCGTACTAGTCGCTTTAAAAATCATATCTTCAGTTCTGAAACTCGAAATCCAGTTCCGTAAATTTTCCCTCAAACTAGACTCATATTCCCATCTACATATTTTTTTCTAGAATTTTTGGTTTGGCCAATTAGTAAATTTTATTAGTCAAAGTCTCCCATGTTACAGGGATCGACTACACTGACCTTTGCGCATTACGACTTGGATATCTCCCTGTACAGGGCTTCATTACTGATGTCGTTTGTTTCTGTAGAAACTAGACTCGAAGGGGAATCTATGAAAATATGGAATGACTTCTAATTATCTCTGGTTAATTTATAATGAATTTCCAAAGTCGGAACAGGGAATCCAGAAATCGCTCTGGCCCTGTTTCACAAGAGTTTAATTATCTCCTAACATACAGCTCATATGGTCGTTTCGTTTCTTCTATATGAAAATAGACTCATCGAGATTCGATTACATAATTTATTCATTAATTAATTCCACTCTTACTATTTTTAGTGATTTTTCAATCTCACGTCACTGCTGCTGCCAGCATCTGTTACTAAAGCAACTATGCCTATTTCGTGATTTCTCCTTGATCTAACTAGTAATTCATCATACATATCACAAATTATGATCATGACTAGCCATGCCAAGGGCTAATCATTGTCAAACATCTCCCTACTACACTATTGCCATGTCATGAATTTTGACACCAAAAATAATCAACCATGACATATGGCATAAAAATCGAATTTCCAAGACTTACGACCTAACATTATAGAACCAAATCCAACCGAACATTTATGCCATTTTCGCATGGCTAAAAGTTTACATACCAAATTTCAACAAAACATATTAGGCTATACATGCCGAAATGTTCTCCTAGACCGACTAAAAAGAAGATACCAAAAGTTGCTAGCTGGTGTGATGACTTCGATGACGGCCCGATCACGCAAAAAGAGACGAGTCCAAGAAACCTAAAATAGGTGACAAGGAAACACCGAGTGAGTATATAACTCAGTAAGTCATAAGCAATGCACTACCATCCATTAATAACATTATCACAAGAGGAAATAAAATGGAACGAGGCTAGTTACTCCATCCATACCGAACCATACCATAGTTCCTTAGACCTATCGGTTCAATCTCATACCAAGTCATGCATTCACATTCCATATACTAATCAATAGGATATTTGAGGCATTTTCATACATCATTGTATTTTCGATACAATCATACAACTAAACGACCTTTCACCTATTCCACGATAAATCTTATGTACGTGACTTCAATTATAATTGTCACATAGGTTCAAACTTACCAAGCTCAACTCCAAATATAAACATAGTGCCTATTAGCCATGAACTCAAGGTACTTACCCGATCCGCTGTCCGTGATCAACTCAATAATGTCGCACACTTAGTGTCCATAGTGATTCAAAAGTATATATTAAGTCCGCACACTCAGTGCTATATAATCAACTCGCACAGTTAGTGCTATATAATCAAACTCGCACACTTAGTGCTGTACAATTTAAACCCGCACACTTAGTGCCAATCTCATGATCATAAATGTTTATACCCGCACACTTAGTGCCGAGATCAACAACTCAATACATCTCACCTCTTTTCTTTTCATTCAACACTTTCATCACCACATGCATACATGTATATATATATTTATCCTTCCATTCAGCATCATTACATAGACGTTATGACCATTTAAATTAATACAAACTATATGCTTAATGACTTACTTTGTGTTGGGTAAGACGGTTCCAACTCGGCTACTCGATGATCTTTTCTTTGCCTTTGCTTGATTCTCCTCCTTTAACTCCTTGAGCTTAATCAATAAATCAACTAGTTTAACCATCATGCTAAACATTCATAATTCAATTACACATGCATATGTATGTCTGTATATTCGGCAACCATCCTCACTAATTACCCATTTAGTCGATTATACACATAATTAAAGGTAACATCACGAATGGGCATACTTATGTATATATATATATATGTATATATATACTTCGGAATGGGCATCACAATTAGATTTAACACCACCTTCATACTCAATTAGATGGCCGAATGCATGTATATATGCACAATGTCAACTATAACATCTTTTAAACACCTAATTTCATCTCATGAACACTCGACCCATTTTTACCCCATATGGCCGAATGTGTAAGATTACATTCAACACCACCGATGTACTTAATTAGGTGGCCAAATATACCAAGTTGGACTTGACATTATACGTCACAAGAACTCTAATTTAATTTGTCAATTGCTTGGCCAAGAACTCACAAGTGCCTTATCTACAACCTATTCGGCCTTACTACTTAAACTTAGCCTTTCATGCACTTATCTCTATTGTTTTAGAAGGCCGAATCCTTATGTGTTCCAACATCTAGCTTACTCAATTCAACACATCAAAACGACATTTAGGCCGATTTTGCTAGCACACAAGCCTTTGACCGAATGTCCTTGACCTCTAGTCACCTAAATTTTTATTCTTTAAAACTCATCCAACTCATATTTTTCATTGACAACCTCCTTAACTTCAATTTATTCACATCTTTAATCATGCTACATTCGACCATTATTTAACAATAATTCATGTATCCTTTTTATTAAACACTCAAAATCAACCATCTTCATACCCCATCACCAAAGACATCAAAATACCAACCAAGAATGTAACATTCATGGCCGAATATCATCTCCATCAATTAACAAAATTTGAACCATGGCTAGGTAGATTTCAAACTTACAACTTAAAATATACATGAATCTCAAAGAATAATATCAAACATACCTCAATCTAGTTACATGCATGGCCAAACTTCTTAGAAACTTTTCCCCTAGGCACCAAATATTCAAGAGCTTCTTAATCAACTTAAAGGTGACCAAATGCCTTAACTTCAATTTCTTCTTTTTCTTTCTTTAGGTACGGCAATTGTAATAAGGAAAAGGATGAACACTCCTTCTTCCTCCCTTATTTTATTCATCTTTTTCCTTTTTAATTCCTTTCTTTTATTTATTCTAATTTACTTACCAATATTAAATAATAAACAACATAAACTTGGAGGAATGGAACCATGCTTTGCCGGCCACTTATCAAGAATTGGGCACTTTGACATGCAAACCCAAACTTTCCTATTTTAATACTATTTGGTCCTTACTTATTTACCTATCATAATTTTCTAAGTCTCTCAACTAGATCCTTTCAAGCAAAATTCACATTCCTAATATAAAATTAAAACATCAAATTTTTATACAAGTACTATCACACATATAAGATATGCAAATAAAATTTTAACTAAATTTTATGACTCGGTTTTGTAGTCCCGAAACCACAGTCCGACTAGGGACGAATTAGGGCTGTCACAACTCTCCCCCACATAAGGAATTTTCGTCCCCGAAAATCTTACCACTGAAAAATTTAGGATATCGATCCTTCATAGAGTCCTCAAGTTCCCAAGTGGCTTCTTCGATTCCGTGTTTATGCCACAACACCTTCACTAATGGGATTTTCTTATTTCGCAACTCTTTTACTTCACGCATCAAAATGCGAACTGGCTCTTCTTCATAACTCAAGTTAGGCTGAATCTCGATCTCAGATGGAGTGATTACGTGCGACGGGTCGGACCTATATCGTCGAAGCATCGAGACATGGAAAATGTTGTGAATCTTTTCAAGCTCAGGGGGTAAAATTAATCGGTATGCAACTGGTCCAACTCGTTCGGATACCTCATACGGACCGATGAACCTCGGACTTAGTTTGCCCTTACGACCAAATCTAAGCACCTTCTTCCAGGGTGAAACTTTGAGAAATACTTTGTCTCCGACCTGATATTCAATGTCTTTTCTTTTCAAATCCGCATACGACTTTTGACGATCCGAAACGGCTTTCAAACTTTCGCAAATTACTCGGACTTTCTGCTCGGCATCCTTAATCAAATCAACCCCAAAGATCTTACTTTCACTAAGTTCAGTCCAAAATAATGGGGTACGGCATTTACGACCGTATAAAGCCTCGTAAGGTGCCATCTTAATGCTTGACTGAAAACTATTGTTGTAAGCGAATTCGATCAAAGGCAGATATCTTTCCCATGAACCACAAAACTCTAAAACACAACATCTCAACATATCCTCGAGTATTTGAATTATCCGCTCAGATTGGCCATCGGTCTGAGGATGGAATGCGGTGCTAAAGTGCATCTTGGTACCCAATGCTTCTTGTAATTTCTTCCAAAATCGCGAGGTAAATTTTGGGTCTCTATCCAACACGATGGAAATAGGTACCCCATGCAACCGAACTATTTGAGAGACATATAATTCTGCCAATTTATCGAGCGAAAAATCCGTACGGACGGGGATAAAATGAGCAGACTTGGTCAATCTATCAACAATGACCCAGATTGCATCTTTCTTGCTTGATGACAATGGAAATCCAGATACAAAATCCATCGTTACCCGATCCCACTTCCATTCGGGTATCATGATCGGCTGAAGTAATCCCGACGGCACTTGATGTTCTGCTTTTACTTGTTGACATATCAGACACCTTGAAACAAATTCAGAAATGTCTCGTTTCATACCGGGCCACCAAAATTGGCGTTTCAGGTCATTGTACATTTTAGTACTACCCGGGTGGACTGACATTCGACTACTATGAGCCTCGTTCAAAATCATCGAAATAAGTTCCGAATTTCTTGGAACACATAATCGACCTCTGAACGTCAAGCAATCATTGTCATCAATCCGGAACTCCGATTCCTTATTCGAAGCACATTCAGCTCGTTTGGTGACCAATTCAGCATCGACTTTCTGGGATTCAAGTATTTGATGAATCAATAATGGTTTGGCCTCTAATTCAGCTACTAGCACCCCATCGGGTGGGACGGATAAGTGAGCATTCACCGCTCTCAAAGCAAACAGTGCTTTCCGACTTAAAGCATCGGCAACCACGTTAGCCTTTCCCGGGTGATAATCAATAACAAGTTCATAGTCTTTCAACAACTCAAGCTAACGTCTTTGTCGCAGATTTAGATCTCTTAGAGTCATCAAATATTTAAGACTTTTGTGGTCCGAATAAATATGACACCTTTCCCCAAACAAGTAATGCCGCCATATTTTCAGGGCGAACACTATGGCCGCCAATTCAAGATCATGGGTCGGATAGTTTCTCTCATGCGGCTTTAATTGTCTCGACGCGTAAGCCACAACTCGACCTTCTTGCATCAACACACAACCTAGCCCAAGTAAGGATGCATCACTATAAATGACAAACTCTTTGCCGGAATCCGGTTGTACTAGCACTGGAGCTTCAGTTAAACAGGTCTTTAATCGATCGAAACTCTTCTGACAGTTCTCTGTCCACTCAAACTCAACATCTTTTTGGAGTAGTTTCGTCAACGGAGCAGCTATCATCGAGAAACCTTTTACAAATTGTCGATAATAACCGGCGAGCCCCAGGAAGCTCCGAACTTCGGTAATATTTCTTGGAGGCTTCCAGTTAAGTATGGCTGAAATTTTGCTCGGGTCAACTCGAATACCCGATGCGGATACCACATGACCCAAGAAGCTAACCTCTCTTAACCAGAACTCACACTTACTGAACTTAGCATATAACTTCTTATCCCGCAAAATTTGCAACACTAATCTCAGGTGCTCAGCATGTTCGGTCTCATCTCCTGAATAGACTAAGATGTCATCAATGAACACAACTATGAACCGGTCCAAATACTGTCTGAAGATCCGATTCATCAAATCCATAAATACCGCAGGGGCATTAGTGAGCCCGAACGGCATCACTAAGAACTCGTAGTGACCGTACCTTGTTCTGAAAGCAGTTTTGGGTACGTCCGAATCTCGAATCCGCAACTGATAATAACCCGATCTCAAATCTATCTTTGAAAACACTGAGGCTCCCTTTAGTTGATCAAACAAATCATCAATACGCGGTAATGGATATTTATTCTTTATCGTCACTTTATTCAGTTGACGATAGTCAATGCACAACCTCATGGTTCCATCCTTCTTTTTCACGAACAATACTGGTGCACCCCAAGGTGAGAAACTTGGTCGAGCGAAACCACTATCCGTCAACTCTTGCAATTGAGCTTTCAATTCCTTTAACTCGGTTGGTGCCATACGATACGGAGCTATCGAAATTGGCATAGTTCCAGGTACAAGCTCAATACCAAACTCTACCTCCCGAACAGGTGGTAAACCCGGTAATTCTTGAGGAAAACATCCAGGTATTCACAAACCACCGGTACAGATTCGATTTTCTTTTCTAATTCTTTGTCATCAAGTACATACGCAAGGTATGCTTCGCACCCTTTTCTTACATATTTCTGGGCCAACATTGCTGATATTACAGCTGGCAACCCCCTCAAGTCCGTAGACTCAACTCGGATTATCTCGTTATTTGCGCACCTCAAATCGATGGTTTTTCTTTTGCAGTTCACCACTGCATCATGTACGGTCAACCAATCCATACCAAGAATAACATCAAATTCGTCAAACGGCAAAAGCATCAAATCGGCCGGAAAACAGGATTCTCAGATTATTAGAGGGCATCTCTTACACACTTTATCAACAAGTACGTATTGACCCAAAGGGTTTGACACTCGAATTACGAACTCAATAGACTCAACAGGTAGAGTCTTACTGGATGCTAAGGTTTCACATACATATGAATGAGTAGAGCCAGGGTCAATCAATGCAATCACATTAGTATCAAAGAGAGTGAAGGTACCAGTGATGACGTCAGGGGAGGATGCCTCCTCTCGTGCGCGAATGGCATATGCTCTAGCAGGAGTACGGTTCTCGGCTCGAATAGCCGTATCAGAGGCCCCTCTCTGACTACCACCCCTACCTCCTAAAATTCTCGGTGGTCTACCTCTAGTTGTCACTCCACTAGGTCTTGCACCTTGAATCTTATTCTTCTCATCAAGCTCCGTGCAATCTCTAATGAAGTGGTCCTTCGAACCGCATCCGTAACAGGCCCTGTTAGTAGACTTACCCCAATATTCACCCAGGTGTCGTCTTCCGCATTGGGGACATTCAGGTTTCTCTTGACGATTATTGCCCACACTAGCTACCGAAGTATCTCGGGAGTCCGTCGGTGGTCGTGCTCTGATGGAAATTCCAACAGCCGTCCTCGACTTATTAGTGTCCTCCCTGAACTTCTTTACAGCTGAGAACGGAGCTTTACCCATCGATCTTTTACGATAGTCTCTAGCTTCAAATTTAGCCTTCTTCTTCTCCTTTCCAAGTTCTTCCGCCTTGCAGGCTCGTTCGACTAGTGTCACAAATTCTTTTATCTCCAAAATACCCACTAGTAGCTTTAAATCTTCATTCAACCCTTCTTCGAATCTTTTGCACATAGCAACCTCATCAGCTACACACTCCCGGGCATACCTACTGAGTCTTACAAATTCATGTTCGTATTCAGATACTGTCATACGGCCTTGCTTGAGTTCCAAGAATTCCTTACGCTTTTGGTTAATGAATCGTTGACTAATATATTTCTTTCGAAATTCCGTTTGAAAGAAGTCCCAAGTAACTCGTTCGTTTGGGACTATGGAAATCAGGGTCCTCCACCAATAGTAGGCTGAGTCCCGCAACAAGGATATAGCACACTTTAGACATTCATCAGGCGTGCATGACAGTTCATCAAACACCCGAATGGTGTTATCAAGCCAGAACTCGGCCCTTTCAGCATCATCAGTAACTATGGCCCTGAACTCCTCAGCCCCGCGCTTCCTAATCAAGTCTACAGGTGGCTTACTCAGCCTCACAGGATCAGTAACTGATGGCATTAGGGCTCTTGGGGTGGATTATTCAAATTAGGGAATTGTTGGACAGCCGGATTGGTTCGGGCATATTGCGTGACCCACTCATTCATCATGGTAAAGAAGGCTTGTTTAGCCCCCTCACCTTGATTATTCGCAGATGACTGAGGTTCAACAGGCGGCGTCCCTTGTGCAGGAGCAGCCGCTACACTTTCAACGTCATCCGCCAAGGTTCTCTCTACACCGGGATCCATTTACTAATCAAAACAAAAATTTTAACCGTCAGAAGTCATCACACATTTAAACATTAACATTAAGGCATGTACAGCTAGACTCATACGTGCTATGGTAGTCCTAGAACCGACTAAACCATAGCTCTGATACCAATCAAATGTAACACCCCGAACCCGAGGCCGTCGCCGGAGTCGAACGCGAGGTGTTAACAGACTTCAAACCACTTAAAAAAAATTTCCCAGACAAGCTTCCAATCTGTGTACTAGTCGCTTTAAAAATCATATCTTCAGTTCTGAAACTCAAAATCCAGTTCCGTAAATTTTCCCTGAAACTAGACTCATATGCCCATCTACATATTTTTTTCTAGAATTTTTCGTTGGGCCAATTAGTACAGTTTATTAGTCAAAGTCTCCCATGTTACAGGGATCGACTACACTGACCTTTGCGCATTACGACTTGGATATCTCCCTGTACAGAGCTTCATTACTAATTTCGTTTGTTTCTATAGAAACTAGACTCGAAGGGGAATCTATGCACATATGGCATGACTTCTAATTATCTCTGGTTAATTTATAATGAATTTCCAAAGTCGGAACAGGGAATCCAGAAATCGCTCTGGCCCTGTTTCACAAGAGTTTAATTATCTCCTAACATACAGCTCATATGGTCGTTTCGTTTCTTCTATATGAAAATAGACTCATCGAGCTTCGATTACATAATTTATTCATTAATTAATTCGACTCCTACTATTTTTAGTGATTTTTCAATCTCACGTCACTGCTGCTGCCAGCATCTGTTACTAAAGCAACTATGCCTATTTCGTGATTTCTCCTTGATCTAACTAGTAATTCATCATACATATCACAAATTATGATCATGACTAGCCATGCCAAGGGCTAATCATTGTCAAACATCTCCCTACTACACTATTGCCATGTCATGAATTTTGACACCAAAAATAATCAACCATGACATATGGCATAAAAATCAAATTTCCAAGACTTACGACCTAACATTATAGAACCAAATCCAACCGAACATTTATGTCATTTTCGCATGGCTAAAAGTTTACATACCAAATTTCAACAAAACATATTAGCCTATACATGCCGAAATGTTCTCCTAGACCGACTAAAAAGAAGATACCAAAAGTTGCTAGCCGGTGTGATGACTTCGATGACGGCCCGATCACGCAAAAAGAGACGAGTCCAAGAAACCTAAAATAGGTGACAAGGAAACACCGAGTGAGTATATAACTCAGTAAGTCATAAGCAATGCACTACCATCCATTAATAACATTATCACAAGAGGAAATAAAATGGAACGAGGCTAGTTACTCCATCCATACCGAACCATACCATAGTTCCTTAGACCTATCGGTTCAATCTCATACCAAGTCATGCATTCACATTCCATATACTAATCAATAGGATATTTGAGGCATTTTCATACATCATTGTATTTTCGATACAATCATGCAACTAAACGACCTTTCACCTATTCCACGATAAATCTTATGTACGTGACTTCAATTATAATTGTCACATAGGTTCAAACTTACCAAGCTCAACTCCAAATATAAACATAGCGCCTATTAGCCATGAACTCAAGGTACTTACCCGATCCGCTGTCCGTGATCAACTCAATAATGTCGCACACTTAGTGTCCATAGTGATTCAAAAGTATATATTAAGTCTGCACACTCAGTGCTATATAATCAACTCGCACACTTAATGCTATATAATCAAACTCGCACACTTAGTGTTGTACAATTTAAACCCGCACACTTAGTGCCAATCTCATGATCATAAATGTTTATACCCGCACACTTAGTGCTGAGATCAACAACTCAATACATCTCACCTCTTTTCTTTTCATTCAACACTTTCATCACCACATGCATACATGTATATATATATTTATCCTTCCATTCAGCATCATTACATAGACGTTATGACCATTTAAATTAATACAAACTATATGCTTAATGACTTACTTTGTGTTGGGTAAGACGGTTCCAACTCGGCTACTCGATGATCTTTTCTTTGCCTTTGCTTGATTCTCCTCCTTTAACTCCTTGAGCTTAATCAATAAATCAACTAGCTTAACCATCATGCTAAACATTCATAATTCAATTACACATGCATATGTATGTCTGTATATTCGGCAACCATCCTCACTAATTACCCATTTAGTCGATTATACACATAATTAAAGGTAACATCACGAATGGGCATACTTATGTATATATATATATATGTATATATATATACTTCGGAATGGGCATCACAATTAGATTTAACACCACCTTCATACTCAATTAGATGGCCGAATGCATGTATATATGCACAATGTCAACTATAACATCATTTAAACACCTAATTTCATCTCATGAACACTCGACCCATTTTTACCCCATATGGCCGAATGTGTAAGATTACATTCAACACCACCGATGTACTTAATTAGGTGGCCAAATATACCAAGTTAGACTTGACATTATACGTCACAAGAACTCTAATTTAATTTGTCAATTGCTTGGCCAAGAACTCACAAGTGCCTTATCTACAACCTATTCGGCCTTACTACTTAAACTTAGCCTTTCATGCACTTATCTCTGTTGTTTTAGAAGGCCGAATCCTTATGTGTTCCAACATCTAGCGTACTCAATTCAACACATCAAAACGACATTTAGGCCGATTTTGCTAGCACACAAGCCTTTGACCGAATGTCCTTGACCTCTAGTCACCTAAATTTTTATTCTTTAAAACTCATCCAACTCATATTTTTCATTGACAACCTTCTTAACTTCAATTTATTCACATCTTTATTCATGCTACATTCGACCATTATTTAACAATAATTCATGTATCCTTTTTATTAAACACTCAAAATCAACCATCTTCATACCTCATCACCAAAGACATCAAAATACCAACCAAGAATGTAACATTCATGGCCGAATATCATCTCCATCAATTAACAAAATTTGAACCATGGCTAGGTAGATTTCAAACTTACAACTTAAAATATACATGAATCTCAAAGAATAATATCAAACATACCTCAATCTAGTTACATGCATGGCCAAACTTCTTAGAAACTTTTCCCCTAGGCACCGAATATTCAAGAGCTTCTTAATCAACTTAAAGGTGACCAAATGCCTTAACTTCAATTTCTTCTTTTTCTTTCTTTAGGTACGGCAATTGTAATAAGGAAAAGGATGAACACTCCTTCTTCCTCCCTTATTTTATTCATCTTTTTCCTTTTTAATTCCTTTCTTTTATTTATTCTAATTTACTTACCAATATTAAATAATAAACAACATAAACTTGGAGGAATGGAACCATGCTTGGCCGGCCACTTATCAAGAATTGGGCACTTTGACATGCAAACCCAAACTTTCCTATTTTAATACTATTGGGTCCTTACTTATTTACCTATCATAATTTTCTAAGTCTCTCAACTAGATCCTTTCAAGCAAAATTCACATTCCTAATATAAAATTAAAACATCAAATTTTTATACAAGTACTATCACACATATAAGATATGAAAATAAAATTTTAACTAAATTTTATGACTCGGTTTTGTGGTCTCGAAACCACATTCCGACTAGTGTCGAATTAGGGCTGTCACAATACATGCCATTATAACCATAATTAATTTACCATATATATACCAAAATGGGTTGATGAATAGTGTTAGTGATCTTCGCCGAGCTTCCAATCCAACGAACCTTCGAATTACTATAGAACAGGGGAAAATAAAACAGAGTAAGCAGGAAATGCTTAGTAAGTTTGTATAACATGGTAATTAACTTACCACTCATTTAAATTCAATATAAACATAAAAGACACATTCAATCAACTTGATCACGAGCCCTAACACATATCCTCATCACCCTTGTTAGTCATATATTTCATACAAATATCAAGAAACATGTATGGGCTCAACAATAATTAGATTCCCATTTACATATACTTTCAACATCACGTATTCATATAACATATACAGATCAAATCCTTATATTTTACGTACATTTTCATAATAATTTGTCTCAAGTTCATATTATTTCATGTTGGAACTTCGCCCATTAAATCATTTGAAATGTCAGTGTCACACGGGTAATACATTCAAGGTGTAGAAATCTATAATCATGGATGAACATATTCATCAAACAAATTCCATGTTCATAAATTATCGTCTCGTATTTCCATATAGCATGTATCGTCATTTTCATGTATTTCGGGCAGATATGCGTATTAATTTATTTCATGTTCATATTTTCTCATGTTAGGATTTTGCCCTTTGAATCATTGAAAACATTGATGGATACAGAGGTAGTACACTCGAAGTGTACAAATCAGAAATCCATCAATTAATATTCAAGAGTGCTCTTTAAAGCACATAATTGAGAAATCCTTTCTCAAGCCATATAATAGAAAGCTCACAAAGAGCTATTAATTGGGAAGCTTACAAAGAACCTATTAGGAAGCTTATCTGGGCTAAATAACATGAAGCTCATAAGAGCCATAACCATGAAGTTTACAAAGAAATTTTAATCAAGAAGCTCACAAAGAGCCTTTAATCATGAGCTCCGGATAGCCATATATCAGGAAGTTCAAGTGAGCCATATCAGGACGCTCACAAAGAGCGGCGTTTGTGTCCACAATATAAGCAGGATCACAACCAATCATATAATAGGACGCGCATAAAGAGCAGCGGTAGTCTTCAACACATGCAAGATCACTATCAATCAGGATGCTCGCAGGAACTGTATAATGGGAAGCTCGAGAGGGCTTATAACAAGATGCTCGTAGGAGCTGTGGTGTGTTCGCAACATATGCATGACTACAACCAATTCGGGAAATCCTATATCCATCGAATTCCATTATTCAAACGGGATTTAATATTTCTCAGGCTTTGTCAGATATGTAATCAATTTCATGTATACAATTCACGTACACAACATTCAATTCAAGCATATAAGTATACACAATTTAGTTACACGAACTTACCTTGACAAATGTTCATGTACGTAAAACCTACTAATAAGACATTTTCTCTTTTCCTCGTTCTAACTCCGAATTTGGTCTATTTGAATCTATATGAATGAATTTAACCTTAATTCATGTTCATTTTAATTTAATTCACATCTTAAGAAAAATTACATTTTTATTCCTAAACTTTTAGTTAATGACGATTTCGTCCCTAGGCTCGAAAAATGAAATTCATGCAATTTAATACTTATTCCAAGCCTAGCCGATTTTTACATGTAAAATTTACAGCCCATGTATTTCATAAAATTTAGAATTTTTCCATGAATTTTACATCTTTTCAATTTAGTCCCTAAATCATAACTTCATCAAAAGTCCCTTTACAAAAGTTGTTTATCTATCAACAACCTTTTATTTTCTGCCATAAAACTTCATAATTCATCTATGTTCATCTATGGAAAAACCCTAGTACCTTGATAACTTTGCAAATTAATCCCCGAGATAGCTAGATTAAGCTATTACGATATTAGAATTTTTTTTTTAAAAAATGGGCAAAAATACTTACCTAATCAAGGAAAATAAGTTGGCTTAAGCATAGGTTTCCATGTCTAGGGTTTCCATGCTTTTAATTTGGGAAGGATGATATAAATGATGATATTTTTATTTTTTTTTATCATTTATCATCTTTTATTGTTTCACTTTCCAATTTCATCCTTTTTCTTTGTTTTATTTTTCATGGATTTAACCACTAAGCATTTTTAATGGTCTATTTGCCATATAAGGATCTCAAATTTTGAATTCCATAGCTATTTAATCATTTTAGCTATTAGAACTCAACTTTTGTACTTTGTGCAATTTGGTCCTTTATCAAATTAAACATGTAATCAGTAAAATTTCTTTATGAAATATTTATACGACATTACTATCATACTATAGACCATAAAATAATATAAAAATAATTTTCTTCCAAAATTGGACTTGTGGTCACTATTTCGGTTTTATCGAAAATGGACTGTTACATTAGTCAATGAGCAAGTGGTAAAAATAGTGTCTAAACGAGAAAGAGACATGTGGAAAAAAAATGAGGCCTCAAGATTGCCAATTCAATATTAATGGAAATAATTCAATAAAAGGAAAAATTATAAATTTTAACGTAAAATGATAGAAAATATTTATAAATTATCTAAAGGTAAAATATTTATAAAAAATTATAAACATATAAAATATTTTTTGAATTTTATAATATAAAAATGATATCAATTATCTAGAATTAAAAAACAATAATATTAATTCCTAAATTGCGTGAAACTTTTCATATTATTTTTATGATATAAAAATTGTATAAAAATGTGAAAAAAATCTGAATTTTATCTTATATTCGCTTCTAATATTATATGTGTTGCATGTGAATTTATGTATTTAATATTTAATTAGTATTTTTAATATTGTATTTTTAATTTCTTTGTGAATAAATGACTTAAATGGTTATTAGAAAAATACGATGTGAAGCACAAGATTGCGATAGCTTATCATCTACAGACAAATGGGCAAGCTTTGCTGGCAAACAGAGAAATAAAGAACATTCTTGAAAAGGTGGTAAGACCTAAAAGAAAAGATTGGTCCAGTAAACTCGACGATGTGCTATGGGCTTATCGAACAACCCTTAAAACTCCGTTAGGGATGTCTCAATATCGTTTAGTGTTTGGAAAAGCCTGCCATGTATTTCATAAAATTTAGAATTTTTCCATGAATTTTACATCTTTTCAATTTAGTCCCTAAATCATAACTTCATCAAAAGTCCCTTTACAAAAGTTGTTTATCTATCAACAACCTTTTATTTTCTGCCATAAAACTTCATAATTCATCTATGTTCATCTATGGAAAAACCCTAGTACCTTGATAACTTTGCAAATTAATCCCCGAGATAGCTAGATTAAGCTATTACGATATTAGAAATATTTTTTTAAAAATGGGCAAAAATACTTACCTAATCAAGGAAAATAAGTTGGCTTAAGCATAGGTTTCCATGTCTAGGGTTTCCATGCTTTTAATTTGGGAAAGATGATATAAATGATGATATTTTTATTTTTTTTTATCATTTATCATCTTTTATTGTTTCACTTTCCAATTTCATCCTTTTTCTTTGTTTTATTTTTCATGGATTTAACCACTAAGCATTTTTAATGGTCTATTTGCCATATAAGGATCTCAAATTTTGAATTCCATAGCTATTCAATCATTTTAGCTATTAGAACTCAACTTTTGTACTTTGTGCAATTTGGTCATTTATCAAATTAAACATGTAATCAGTAAAATTTCTTTATGAAATATTTATACGACATTACTATCATACTATAGACCATAAAATAATATAAAAATAATTTTCTTCTAAAATTGGACTTGTGGTCACTATTTCGGTTTTATCGAAAATGGACTGTTACATTAGTCAATGAGCAAGTGGTAAAAATAGTGTCTAGACGAGAAAGAGACATGTGGAAAAAAAATGAGGCCTCAAGATTGCCAAGTCAATATTAATGGAAATAATTCAATAAAAGGAAAAATTATAAATTTTAACGTAAAATGATAGAAAATATTTATAAATTATCTAAAGGTAAAATATTTATAAAAAATTATAAACATATAAAATATTTTTTGAATTTTATAATATAAAAATGATATCAATTATCTAGAATTAAAAAACAATAATATCAATTCCTAAATTGCGTGAAACTTTTCATATTATTTTTATGATATAAAAATTGTATAAAAATGTGAAAAAAATCTGAATTTTATCTTATATTCGCTTCTAATATTATATGTGTTGCATGTGAATTTATGTATTTAATATTTAATTAGTATTTTTAATATTGTATTTTTAATTTCTTTGTGAATAAATGACTTAAATGGTTATTAGAAAAATACGATGTGAAGCACAAGATTGCGATAGCTTATCATCTACAGACAAATGGGCAAGCTTTGCTGGCAAACAGAGAAATAAAGAACATTCTTGAAAAGGTGGTAAGACCTAAAAGAAAAGATTGGTCCAGTAAACTCGACGATGTGCTATGGGCTTATCGAACAACCCTTAAAACTCCGTTAGGGATGTCTCAATATCGTTTAGTGTTTGGAAAAAGCCTGCCATGTATTTCATAAAATTTAGAATTTTTCCATGAATTTTACATCTTTTCAATTTAGTCCCTAAATCATAACTTCATCAAAAGTCCCTTTACAAAAGTTGTTTATCTATCAACAACCTTTTATTTTCTGCCATAAAACTTCATAATTCATCTATGTTCATCTGTGGAAAAACCCTAGTACCTTGATAACTTTGCAAATTAATCCCCGAGATAGCTAGATTAAGCTATTACGATATTAGAAATATTTTTTTTAAAAATGGGCAAAAATACTTACCTAATCAAGGAAAATAAGTTGGCTTAAGCTTAGGTTTCCATGTCTAGGGTTTCCATGCTTTTAATTTGGGAAAGATGATATAAATGATGATATTTTTATTTTTTTATCATTTATCATCTTTTATTGTTTCACTTTCCAATTTCATCCTTTTCTTTGTTTTATTTTTCATGGATTTAACCACTAAGCATTTTTAATGGTCTATTTGCCATATAAGGATCTCAAATTTTGAATTCCATAGCTATTTAATCATTTTAGCTATTAGAACTCAACTTTTGTACTTTGTGCAATTTGGTCCTTTATCAAATTAAACATGTAATCAGTAAAATTTCTTTATGAAATATTTATACGACATTACTACCATACTATAGACCATAAAATAATATAAAAATAATTTTCTTCCAAAATTGGACTTGTGGTCACTATTTCGGTTTTATCGAAAATGGACTGTTACATTAGTCAACGAGCAAGTGGTAAAAATAGTGTCTAAACGAGAAAGAGACATGTGGAAAAAAAATGAGGCCTCAAGATTGCCAAGTCAATATTAATGGAAATAATTCAATAAAAGGAAAAATTATAAATTTTAACGTAAAATGATAGAAAATATTTATAAATTATCTAAAGGTAAAATATTTATAAAAAATTATAAACATATAAAATATTTTTTGAATTTTATAATATAAAAATGATATCAATTATCTAGAATTAAAAAACAATAATATTAATTCCTAAATTGCGTGAAACTTTTCATATTATTTTTATGATATAAAAATTGTATAAAAATGTGAAAAAAAATCTGTATTTTATCTTATATTCGCTTCTAATATTATATGTGTTGCATGTGAATTTATGTATTTAATATTTAATTAGTATTTTTAATATTGTATTTTTAATTTCTTTGTGAATAAATGACTTAAATGGTTATTAGAAAAATACGATGTGAAGCACAAGATTGCGATAGCTTATCATCTACAGACAAATGGGCAAGCTTTGCTGGCAAACAGAGAAATAAAGAACATTCTTGAAAAGGTGGTAAGACCTAAAAGAAAAGATTGGTCCAGTAAACTCGACGATGTGCTATGGGCTTATCGAACAACCCTTAAAACTTCGTTAGGGATGTCTCAATATCGTTTAGTGTTTGGAAAAGCCTGCCATGTATTTCATAAGAGCTTGAACATAGAGCTTTTTGGGCTCTAAAGCAACTCAATTTGGACATGAAGCTTGTGGAGTGGAAACTTTAGTTAGCTAAATTGGAAGAATCAAGAATGTTCTCGTATAAGAATGCCAAGATTTGGAAAGAAAAAAATAAAAAAGATGGCATGGCAAGCACATTCATTCTCGAGAATTCAAAGCAGGCCAAAAAGTCTTATTGTTTAACTCTAAGATAAAGTTGTTCCCTCGTAAACTTAAGTCTCAATGGTTTGGGCCCTACCTGATTCACCGAGTCTATCCATACGGAGTTTTAGAGTTGCACAATGGGAAGAGGGGACTATTCAAGGTAAACGACCAACGTCTTAAACACTGTGGAAACAATGAAGTTGAGCAGAATAAAATCTCACTCACTTTAGTGGATCCATAGGTGTTGAATTTTTCTTTAAAGATAAATTACATAGATCATATTTTGAAGAAAATTATAACAGAAAAAGAATTCTATCAATGAGTTTGGATTTTAAGAGGGACCAAATTGTGACCCCTCCAATCTTTTCTGAGAATTAATTTTATTACAATTTCTGAGAAATATTTCTAAGTAACCTATTGATTTGGGAATTTACAAAATAAATGGTCAGTTTTGGACAAAAGAGAAATTTCTTTTTCTTTAAATAATTCAATTTAATTATCAACTAATTAAATTTTTTAATTTGATTTTCTTACTCGAGAGAATTATTAAGTCAAATTAATTTTATTTATTTATTTGATAAATATCAATTATTCAATTATTTTTAATTTTGATTATCTCTTAGTAATTAATTTTGAAAAAATCTTTTAAATTTTTGTTGTTTTCTCTTAAACCCCGCACCCTATAAATACACCCCTTTTCTACCCTTATTTCATCAACAATCATTCCCTCTACTCAATCTTCTTCTTGTGCCACCCCACTCGTTCCATTTTTCTCCCAAATTTTAATTTTCCCCCTTAATTTTTCCTTCAAAATCGGCACCCAAAACCCCTTCCATTGTAACACCTCTAACCCATATCCGTCGCCGGAATGGGGTTACGAGGCATTACTAAACGAAAACAAAGTTCTGAATATTTTGATATTAATTCAAGTCACAATCATCTATATTTAACAATTGTATCACAAATGCGAATCATACGTTCAATGCAATTCAAGATTTACATCACATCAATGCTTATGACTCAATCCAAAATATAATCATAAGTTCACTATCATTCACCTCAAAGCCTAAATAAAACATAATCCAAAAAATATATATTTAAAATCATTTAATCCATATACAGAATATATATATATAACATATCAATAAATTTATTATTGAATATTAAACCTATATTTCTATTCTTAATTAAGTCAAACATATTCACAAGATATATGTCAATTTAACTAAGTTTCATTTCTAACCCTTTCATTCATATATGCGGCATTAGTGCCGTAATCTATATGAGATCCATATGTCTGCATTTTAACATAATTTAATAGCAAACATTCAGTTATAAATAACCCATTTCAATTCTATGTCTACTTGGCTAACTCAATTCATTTATACATAATTAATAACTTATAAATATCTAACGAATTTATATTGCCATGCACATATACATATCAACCATATTATAAGCACATATACTTATACATGTAAAACATTTTAAAACTCAACTAACATAACATGACCGTCTACCAAGTACACATATGTCCTTTATCATTAACCCAAATGTTTATATAAATCCAAATCCCATTGTGTCTTACTTACTAAAACCGCAATTGAAGTGTCATTCACATCATTAATATAGTCCATCAATGACCACTCAATTTAAACCATGCATATGACTTGATTTTTTTACCTAGCATCACATAACCTACCTTAGCTTAATTAACACCTAATGGAAACATATAACCGAACACAAAGTACCTTCACAAGCATTATATACTTCGATACATTTCCAAAATAACACAAAAATGATCAACCATGACATACGTCGTAATAATCAAATAGACTTAGACCATGACTCAACCAAAACCGAATTCAAACCTAAGATCAAAGCCATTTTCAATTCATGAAATACTTACCACAAACATCATTCATTCATAGTACTACTCATTTTAACTAAACGAATTTAAACCACAATCAAGCATAACCAAATTACCAAACCAAACTTACTAAACCTTATAACTAAGTACCCATAAAACTAAATCCCAACATAAATAGCAAGCCATATTCCCATGGCTTTAATTACATAGCCAAATTCAACATTTCCAAAAATATGTTCCAGCCTATACATGCCATAGTTCCAAAATGTAACTTTATAAATACCAAAAGCGGTCGATAGTGTGATAGACTTTGCAGACGATCCCCGAGCTTGAAACTTGAATCTAAAACCTATAAAACAGAAACAAATACACACAATAAGCTATTATAGCTTAGTAAGCCATAAGCAAGTAAAAAATCTAGTAATATAACCAACTCATTTTAAACTAACTCAAATTATACTAGCATAATTATGCTTAGTCTCAACCTGCCAATTTCATAAATGATATTTTTGTCTTTATACAAAATTCCCACCTTGGCCGAATGCACATATAACCAATATAAGTAATTCATATTTCACTTACAAGGCCAATATATTATTAGATAACCAAATATACTTATACTCATAAACACGAGTCAAGCATCATAATATATCATCATGTACACATTACCTAAATGGCCGAATACACATGGTTACATCTATACACATATTACATATCATTTCGAAGACAATCACAATATATCAAGATCGAACACACTTTTATAATTATACACATTCTACATTTACCTCATAAATCATTTGTATCAAACATTAAGTACTTACTTACCTTATCACAAGTGATATTAACCTATTTCATACCTGGTCATTTAGCTTATTCAACATGTACGTTCACACCTTATCGTTGCCCGATGAACCATTCGGAATTGGGTAGGACACTCAGATAAGCACACCAGTGGTACAATGCCAACGTCTCAGACGTGGTCTTACATGTAGTCACATATCGATGCCACTGTCCTAGACAGGGTCTTACTCGTACACACATATCAGAATCACATATCGATGCCATGGTCTTACTCGTACACATATATCAGAATCCTATGTCATGACATATGTATCCTAACTATTCCTAAGGTTCATACAGGGATTTTGGACGTCGTAACTCGGTCAAAACCCATCCAGAGATATAATAGCCAAGCTTAATCATATTCGGCCATAGCTTATATATGTTCACACATTTCATACCAGCATGTAATATTAACATTTAACTACCATTAAACACGCCTATTTGCTTATAAACTTACCTCGAATGATGTAAAACGGAACTAGGCAGCTAGTCGACGACTTTCATTTTTCCCCGATCCAAATTCGATTTCTTTAGTTCTTGATCTAAACATATTAAAATTAAGATCATTAAAACATATTTTCATTCAATTTAATCCAAAAACAAATAAATGAGAAAATTATCATTTTACCCCTGACATTTACATTTTTTACAATTTAGTCCCTATTGCACAAAACAAAAAATATACAAAATTTCAAGATACCCATGTTGGGCTTGTAACACCCCGTACCCAAGACCGTTTTCGGAATCGAACACGAGGTGTTAACGGACTTAATTCATTACTTAAACAGCTCATACAATTCATTTTAAAATTTTCCAGACAAGCTGGCTAACTGCATCACAGTCGCTTTAAAAATCATATCTCGAGTTCCAAAGCTCGAAATCCAATTACGTAAATTTTTCCTGAAACTAGACTCATACATCTATCTACTAATTGTTTTCTAGAATTTTTTGTTGGGCCAATTAGTACATTTTATTAGATAAAGTCTCCCCCATTTCAGGGTTTGACTACTCTGACCTCTGTGTATTACGTATAAGATATCTCCATGTATAAAGCTTCAATGACAATGCCGTTTGTCTCTAATAAAACTAGACTCAACAATGAATCTGTACATATAAATCATGACTTTTAATTATCTTTGTAAAATTTATGGTGAATTTCCAAAGTCATAACAGGGGATCTAGAAATCGCTCTGGCCCTGTTTCAACAAAATTTAAACATCTCATAAAATATAGCTCATATACCTGTTTTGTTTCTTCCATATGAAAATAGACTCATCAAGCTTCGATTCCATCACTTATTCATTATTTAATTCCATTTCTACTATGTTTAGTGATTTTTCAAATTCATGTCACTACTGCTGTCTGAATCTATTTTGTGATAAATTTTACCTA
The DNA here is from genome assembly GCF_007990345.1 of Gossypium hirsutum. NCBI lineage: Eukaryota > Viridiplantae > Streptophyta > Magnoliopsida > Malvales > Malvaceae > Gossypium > Gossypium hirsutum. The sequence goes on along the minus strand of NC_053434.1, from coordinate 45,057,896 downwards.
TTTCATGGTTTCCATGGATTAGCTAGCAATTTGACATGCATAGCACCAAATATGATCATGAGTAGCCATTCCAATGGCTAATCATTACCAAGCATTTCCATACCTCTCAATAACCATATCATAAGACCATATATACAAAATGATTATAATGCTATACTCAAAATATATATGCCATTTTCGCATGGCTATATGAATATATATACATTACCAAAAGATAATTAACAACAAAGGTCGGTCCTATACATGCCATTATCATAGTTCAACTAAAAGTGTACCAAAAAGGGGCTTAGATAGTGTGGATGACTTCGACTTTGACACTTCCGAGTCCAATAGCTGACGAACAAAATCTATAATACAGAGAATTTAAGCAACAGAGTAAGCGTTTCGATGTTTAGTAAGCTTATAAGTAAGGAAATCATTTGAAACAAAAACATAAAAGAAATAGCATTCATAAGGATAAATAATTGTCTATGCACAAGATCACATATTCATTTTAAATTACAGTTCTATCAATATGTTTGCACATTCGAAGTCAAACTTAACTAAATTTCATTTGAATCAATTTCATGTAACTCGAGTGAGCCATAGACTTCATATAACCCTAAGGAATGGCCGGGAGAGCATGATTCGATTACATAATCACAACTTATACTGTACCACATTTTTCCAATGTATATACGATCCATACCTGGTCATATTAGGGATTATGAGCACATTAATCGGAATTATTACGACAGAATTGCGCCTTTCCAAACATAATTACTTTCGAAATTTGGCTCGGATGTAACAACCAGCACGAATGCCTTCGGGACTTAACCCGGTTATAATAACCCGCACGAATGCCTTCGAGACTTTACCCGGTTATAATAACCCGCACGAATGCCTTCGGGACTTAACCCGGTTATAATAACCCGCACAATTGCCTTCGGATCTTAGTCCGATTATAGTAACTAGCACAAATGCCTTCAGATTTTAGTCCGGATATCATCCGAATAATCATGCACATATATCAATATATCATAACACATCTGTATTTCATTTTCATTACTAGAACTCAAGCACAAGACACTTATCAACCATTCCCATTTTCGGCTCAATAGCCACAAACAAAGAGCATGATTTCGATTTGCTTTATAACATGATCTCTATACACATTTGGCTACCAGTCATAAGTATAAACTAATTACCACGATACATAATTCAAGTAGAATCATTATATCACCGTTTATTTGTTATGCTTATATGTCGTGATTTAATCAAATCATAAACTAAGTTCCATTACTCAAAGACTGACCTCGGATGTTGTCGAACGATTTCAACGGCTATTCGATCAGTTTTTCCTTTCCCCTATCCAACTTTGATCCTCTAAGCTCTTGAGCTAAATCAAACAATTTACTTCCCAAATCAAACATAGTCATACGGCATCCATATACATTTTAGAACCAATTCACTTGAATTATTGCCCACTTAAGTCTCTCATCATTTCATTTTCAAATTTGTATATTTGGTAAGTCACATTAAACAATTATACATATAGCTTTAATACATTTTATACTAGCCGAAATGTACCATCAAGATATACTTTACTCAAATAATTTACCTTGGCCGAACATGTACAATGTTTTGTAGCTTAATAATTATAATATACATCATGTATTTATAATATTTATGCGGCCAATTATCCATGGTCATACACACACACAATCAAAAATAAATACCAAAATTTTCATATCCTTTATGCCCTAAGCCGAATACACTTGTCATGTTCACCTACATTTTTCAACAATTTCTTCTTAATCAAACGCATATTTGGCTAGAACCATGGAAATTTTTAGCAATTTTTTAATTTAACACCTAATCGATTATAACACATTAAGCATTCTTTTCATTTTATTAACTCAAACCACATACATTACTCAAGTACAACATTTTCATATTCGGCATTAGCATCAAACATAATAGCCAATTCTTCCCACTTTGAATCTATGCATCTATTTGATCATAGTTTGTTCAAGCACTCATACAACAAGATTCATCCAATTTAACAAGAAACAGAAACCTTATTTCTCCATAGCTACTATGGCCGAAAGTTCTAGACATCTCAATACCGAAATTTCTAACATGGGTTACCTAAAGAACTTGGTGATTAGCTCAAATTTATCTAACATTTAAAAAATTTACATGAATTTCATACCTCAATGAAGACCTAAATGACCGAATGGCTCCTTTCTCCCCAACTCTCCTTCTCTTTCGGTTTTTGGAAAGAAACAAGGTGAATACTTTGTTGTTTTCACCCACCTACTATTTTATTTCTTTATTTTATTACATTCATTCATGATAATATGGCATTTAACTAAATAAAGCTTATAAAAATTATCATATTTTATAATATAATAGTAACATGGCCGGCCACTAACTAGAAATGGGTAAATTAACATGCAAAACCATTCCTTTAAACACATGCATTATTAAACCATTAAAAATTAACCAATCACATTTCAAAAGTATCACATATAAGTCCTATTGAATAAATTCACATGCAAATGACCAAATCAAAGCTTGAAACTTTCACACTTGTATTTACTCACTTCATAAACATGAAATATAACTTATAATTATTTTTATAGCTCGGTTTTGTGGTCCCAAAACCACTTTCCGACTAGGGTCAAATTAGGGCTGTCACAAGTCTCCCCCACTTAAAGAATTTTCGTCCCCGAAAATCTTACCAGTGAATAAATTCAGGTATCGATCTTTCATAGAGTTCTCGGTTTCCCAGGTAGCTTCTTCGATCCCCTGTTTGAGCCATAACACCTTTACTAAAGTAACCTTTTTGTTTCGTAACTCTTTCACCTCACGAGCGAGGATACGAATCGGTTCTTCTTCATAACTCAAGTCAGATTGAATTTCAACCTCTGATGGACTAATTATGTGCGAAGGATCACATCTATAACGTCGAAGCATCGAGACATGAAAAACATTGTGAATCTTTTCAAGTTCAGGGGGTAAAATCAATCTGTAAGCGACTGGCCCAATTCTATCGGATATCTCATATGGCCCGATAAACCTCGGACTCAATTTGCCTTTACAGCCAAATCTGAGCACTTTTTTCCAAGGTGAAACTTTAAGAAACACTTTATCTCCGACCTGGTATTCAATGTCTTTTCGTTTCAAATCCGCGTATGACTTCTGACGATCTGCAGCTGCTTTCAGACTTTCCTTGATTACTTTTACTTTCTGCTCAGCATCTTTAATCAAATCAACCCCGAAGATTTTACTTTCCCTAAGCTCGGTCCAAAACAACGGTGTAGGCATTTACGACCATACAAAGCCTCGTAAGGTGCCATCTTAATACTTGATTGAAAACTATTGTTGTAAGCGAATTCAATCAAAGGTAAATACCGTTCCCATGAACCACTAAACTCAAGAATGCAACATCTTAACATATCCTCGAGTATCTGAATTATCCACTCAGATTGACCATCAATCTGGGGGTGAAAAGCAGTGCTAAAATGCAACTTGGTACCCAAAGCTTCTTGCAATTTCTTCCAAAATCGCGATGTGAATCTCGAATCTCTATCAGACACAATAGAAGTAGGTACTCCATGTAACCTTACAATCTGAGATACATATATTTCAGCTAGTTTGTTAAGGGAATAATCCGTACGTACAGGAATAAAATGAGCCGACTTTGTCAGTCTATCAACAACAACCCAAATCGCATCTTTCTTGCTTGATGACAATGGCAACCCAGATACAAAATCCATCGTGACTCAATCCCACTTCCATTCTGGTATCATGATCGGCTGAAGTAATCCTGAAGGCACTTGATGTTCCGCTTTCACTTGTTGATATATCAAACACTTCGAAACAAAGTCAGAAATGTCTCGTTTCATACCATGCCACCAAAACTGACGTCTCAGGTCGTTGTACATTTTCGTACTCCCCGGGTGAATTGACATATGGCTGCAATGTGCTTCGTTCAGAATCATCGAAATAAGTTCTGAATTTCTTGGAACACACAATCGACTTCTGAACCTCAAACAATCGTCATCATCTATTTGAAACTCTGACTCCATATTCGAAATACATTCAGCCCGTTTTGCAACCAATTCATCATCAATTTTCTGAGCTTCACGAATTTGATGAATCAATAATGGTTTGGCCTCTAATTCTGCTACTAACACATTATCGGATAGAACAGACAAGTGTACATTCATCGCTCGTAAAGCAAAAAGTGATTTACGACTTAAAGCATCCGTAACCACATTAGCCTTTCCCGGGTGATAGTCAATGACAAGCTCATAATCTTTTAACAACTCAAGCCAACGTCTTTGTCGCAGATTAAAATCTCTTTGAGTCATCAAATATTTGAGACTTTTGTGATCCGAAAATACATGGCACTTCTCACCAAATAAGTAATGTCGCCATATTTTCAAAGCGAATACGATGGCGGCTAATTCGAGATCATGGGTTGGATAATTTTTCTCATGTGGCTTCAATTGCCTCGACGCATAAGCTACAACTCGACCTTCTTGCATCAATACACAACCCAACCCAAGTAAGGATGCATCACTGTAAATGACAAACTCTTTGCCTGATTCGGGCTGCACTAGTACTGGAGCTTCAGTCAAATAAGTTTTTAGTTGATCGAAACTTTTCTGACATTTTTCTGTCCATTCAAACTTAACATCTTTCTGAAGTAGTTTCCTCATTGGTGTGGCTATCATCGAGAAACCCTTTACAAACCGTCTGTAGTAATCGGCAAGTCTCAAAAAGCTCCGAACCTCAGTAATATTTCTCGGAGGCTTCCAGTTAAGTATGGCTGAAATTTTGCTCGGATCAACTCGAATACCCAATGCAGATACCACATGACCCAAAAAGCTAACTTCTCTCAACTAGAACTCACATTTACTGAACTTAGCATATAACTACTTATCCCGTAAAATCTGCAACACTAATCTCAGGTGCTCAGCATGTTCAGTTTCATCTCTCGAATAGACCAAAATGTCATCAATAAACACAACTACAAACCGATCCAAATAATGTCTGAAGATCCGATTCATCAAATCCATAAATATCGCAGGGGCATTAGTGAGTCCAAACAGCATCACTAAGAACTCATAATGACCGTATCTCGTTCTAAAAGCAGTTTTGGGTATATCTGAATTTCGAACTCGCAACTGATAATAACCCGATCTCAAATCTATCTTTGAAAACACTGAGGCTCCCTTTAGTTGATCAAACAAATCATTAATACGCGGTAACGGATATTTATTCTTTATTGTCACTTTATTCAGCTGACGATAGTCGATGCACAACCTCACGGTTCCGTCATTCTTTTTCGCAAACAATACTGGTCCACCCCAAGGTGAGAAACTCGGTCGAGCGAAACCTCTATCCATCAACTCTTGCAACTGAGCTTTCAATTCCTTTAATTCCGTTGGTGCCATACGATACGGAGCTATCGAAATCAGTGTAGTCCCAGGTACAAGTTCGATGCCAAACTCTACCTCCCGAACAGGTGGTAACCCCGGTAATTCTTCGGGAAAAACATCCGGATATTCACAAACCACTGGTACCGATTCAAGTTTCTTTTCCGATTCTTTATTATCAAGTACGTACGCAAGATACGCTTCACACCCTTTTCTCACATATTTTTGAGCCAACATCGAGGATATTTTTGTTGGCAATCCATTCAAAATAGTAGACTCAACTCGAATTATCTCATTATTTGCACACCTCAAATCAATAGTCTTACTTTTGCAATTCACAACTGCATCATGTACGGTCAACCAGTCCAAACCGAGAATAACATCAAATTCATCAAACGGTAAAAGCATCAAGTCAGCCGGAAAACAGGAGCCTTGATTATTAAGGGGAATTTCTTACACACCTTGTCGACAAGCACATAACGACCCAAGGGATTCGACACTCTAATAACAAACTCAGTAGACTCAATAGGTAAAGTCTTACTGGATGCTAAAGTCTCACATACATAAGAATGAGTAGATCTAGGGTCAATCAAAGCAATCACATTAGTATCAAAGAGAGTGAAAGTACCGGTAATAACATCAGGCGAAGAAGCATCCTCGCCTGCACGTATAGCATAAGCTCTAGCGGGAGCACGAGCCTTAGATCTGGTGATAACATCTTTAGACCCTCTCTGACCGCTGCTAGCGTTCCCCGTATTCCTAGGTGGCCTACCTCGTGCTGTAGTAGCACCCAGTTTCCCACTCTGATTTACATTCTGTTCAGACAATTGCGGACAATCTTTGATAAAGTGGTCGGCTGATCCGCACTTATAACAGGAGCGGTCATGGAATCTACAACTCCCCGAATGCCATTTACCGCAATACTGACACTCTGTCCTGTCCCGATGATCATTTCCAACACTGGCAACCGAAGTGACTCGCGTACTCATAGGGGGTCGATCACGATCTCGTTTGGAAAAGCCCGAAGTGTCTTTAGATCGGCCTGGATCATTTCTAAATTTCTTTGATGGTTGTTGAAAGGGCTTTCTCGAAGATCTCTTACAAAACTCTCTTGCTTCCACTTCAGCTTTTCTTTTCTCCTTACTGAGCTCTTCGGCTTTGCAAGCTCGCTCGACAAGTACTACAAATTCTCTAATTTCAAGAATGCCAACATACAGTTTTATATCTTCGTTCAACCCGTCCTCGAAGCGTTTACACATGATAGCCTCGGACGAAACACATTCCCGATCGTATCTACTAAGTCTGACAAACTTTCGCTCATAATTAGTAACTGTCATAGAACCCTGCTTAAGCTCAAGATATTCTTTCCGTTTCTGATCGATGAATCTTTGACTGATATATTTCTTATGAAACTCGGTTTGAAAGAATTCCCAAGTAACCCGTTCTCTCGACACGACGGAAACCAAAGTATTCCACCAATAGTAGGCAGAATCACGTAACAGAGATATAGCACATTTTAAACATTCATCAGGTGTGCACAATAATTCATCGAACACACGAACGGTATTATCAAGCCAAAACTCAGCCTGCTCAGCATCATCACTGTCAGTAGCCTTGAACTCAGTAGCCCCATGCTTCCGAATCCTATCAACCGGGGGCTTGTTCAACCTCAACGGGTCAACTACAGGAGATATTACAGGTGCAGGGTTTGTATTATTCGGGGGTGAGGGTTGTGCAACAGCCGGATAAGTTCGAACATATTGGGTAAACCAGTCGTTCATCATAGCATAGAAGGCTTGTTTTGCCTCATCATTTTGATTACTTGCATTAAATTGAGAGTCAATCGGCGCTGTCCCGTGCGCGGGAGTAGGCGCTACACTCTCAATATCGTCAGCTACTGCTCGATCAGGATCAGAATCCATTTCTATACGAAAACACATTTTTATCTGTCAGAAATCACCACACTATCATATTAACACATAATGGCATGTATAGCTAGACCCATACTTATTACGGTAGTCCTAGAATCGACTAAACCGTAGCTCTGATACCAATAAAATGTAACACCCCGTACCCGAGACCGTTGCCAGAATCGAACACAAGGTGCTAACGGACTTAATTCATTACTTAAATAGCTCATACAATTCATTTTAAAATTTTCTAGACAAGCTGGCTAACTGCATCACAGTCGCTTTAAAAATCATATCTCGAGTTCCAAAACTTGAAATCCAATTCAGTAAATTTTTACTGAAACTAGACTCATACATCTATCAACTAATTTTTTCTATAATTTTTGGTCGGGCCAATTAGTACAGTTTATTAGTTAAAGTGTCCCCCATTTCAGGGTTCGACTACTCTGACCTCTGTGTATTACGAATCAGATATCTCCCTGTATAAAGCTTCAATGACTATGCCGTTTGTCTCTCATAAAACTAGACTCAACAATGAATCTGTACATATAAATCATGACTTTAATTATCTTTGTAAAATTTATGGTGAATTTCCAAATTCATAACAGGGGATCCAGAAATCGTTCTGGCCCTATTTCACAAAAATTTAAGCATCTCATAAAATATAGCTCATATACCTGTTTTGTTTCTTCCATATGAAAATAGACTCAGCAAGCTTCGATTCCATAACTTATTCATTATTTCATTCCATTTCTACTATTTTTAGTGATTTTTCAAATTCATGTCACTACTGCTGTCTGAATCTATTTTTGTGATAAATTTTACCTATTTCATGGTTTCCATGGATTAGCTAGCAATTTGACATACATAGCACCAAATATGATCATGATTAGCCATTCCAATGGCTAATCATTACCAAGCATTTCCATACCTCTCAATAACCAGATCATAAGACCATATATACAAAATGATTATAATGCTATACTCAAAATATATATGCCATTTTCGCATGGCTATACGAATATATATACATTACCAACAGATACTTAATTAACAACAAAGGTCGGTCCTATACATGCCATTATCAAAGTTCAACTAAAAGAGTACCAAAAAGGGGCTTAGATAGTGTGGATGACTTCGACTTTGAGACTTTCGAGTCCGATAGCTGACGAACAAAATCTATAATACAGAGAATTTAAGCAACAGAGTAAGCGTTTCGATGCTTAGTAAGCTTATAAGTAAGGAAATCATTTAAAACAAAAACATAAAAGAAATAGCATTCATAAGGATAAATAATTGTCTATGCACAAGATCACATATTCATTTTAATTTACACTTCTATCAATATGTTTGCACATTCGAAGTCAAACTTAACTAAATTTCATTTGAATCAATTTCATGTAACTTGAGTGAGCTATAGACTTCATATAACCCTAAGGAATGGCCGGGAGAGCATTATTCGATTACATAATCACAACTTATAATGTACCATATTTTTCCAATGTATATACGATCCATACCTGGTCATATTAGGGATTATGAGCACATTAATCGAAATTATTACGACAGAATCGCGCCTTTCCAAACATAATTACTTTCAGAATTTGGCTCGGATGTAACAACCAGCACGAATGCCTTCGGGACTTAACCTGTAATATCCTGAATTAGGGCTTAATCGGAATAGTGGTTTTGTGACCACAAATCTGAGATAGAAATAATTATTTTACAATGATTTTGATGTTTATGATATGATTGCATGATTGTGTGAAAATTTCGTGATGAAATTCTATGCCTAAAGTGCTTAAATTGAAAGTAGGGACTAAATCGAATAAGTTGCAAAACTTGCATTCTAGAAGTTTTTAGTATGAAATTGTTTTGGAATATTAATGAGAAGGTCTAAAATAGCAATTTGACCAATTTTAAGTTCATGGACAAAATTAGGATATGGAAGGAATTTTTGGAAAGATTAGTAGTAAGGGTATTTTGGTCATTTAGTTATTAAAATGAATTAAAAACAAAATTAAAAGCCAATTTTTGTCCATCTTCTTCATTAGGCCGAAATTTCAAGGGTTCTCCATAGCTAGGGTTTGTTTCAAGCTTCCAAGCTCCATAGTAAGTGATTCCAAGCCCCGTTTTTAATGTTCTTTACGTTTTTGGAATCCCGGTAGCTCGATTAAGCTTATGTTAGCAATAATTCAACCTAGGGTTTATATTTGGAAAAATACCCATAGGTGAAATTTGTGTATTTTGATGTTTTATGATAGAATATGAGGTTTTAAATTATGTTAGACAACTTGTGCTACTCGGTTTTGAGTGAAAACGAGTAAAAGGGCTTAATCGGCAAAAATACCTAATAGTCACAAGTATATGTTAGAGAGAGAATTTGATGTTGCCATAGAAGCGAAAAGTGATCAGCATGTTATAAAACATAAGAATAAGGAATAAAGTTTAATTCCCGAGCCTAGGGGCAAAAGTGTAATTATGCAAAAGTTTAGGGGCAAAAGTGTAATTTTTCCAAAGTTTGTATTAAATGCTGTTTTGATGAATGTATGTATTAAATAAGATTAATTTGGTATTATAGATCAAGAAAAACGAGATTCAAGTCATGATCGAGGAAAAGAAAATATTGTGGACTAAATTGCAAAATCTTTATATTTTGGTACCAAGGTAAGTTCATGTGTAAATAATGTAGCATAAATGTTATTTTTAAGTTATTAATGTTAATTATATGATACGCTGATTTTTAATCGTGAAATATTATGCTTTGTGGTTAATGTTGAGTAATATGCAAATTATGTTTACTACTTGATAAATATGAATTGCTAACGAGTATCGGTTCCGATATTCCATGGAAGACGGCAAATGTGAGATCAAGGGAAAAAGCCCGTTTGAACCTTAGGAATAGATTAGGATACAAGTGACATGTCACTAGGATGGTTGAGCATCCGAACTCGTTGAGTTGAGTCCGAGTTCACTTATGGATGCAAATGTCCGAACTCGTTGAGTTGAGTCCGAGTTCGTGAGATGTAACTAGGCATCCGAACTCGTTGAGTTGAGTCCGAGTTCACTTATGGATGCGAACGCCGAGCTCGTTGAGTTGAGTCCGAGTTCACTTAGGGGCGGGTTACATGATTTCTTGATTACATATGAGGCACTTATGTGCAAATTATCCGTGTATCCGAGTTGTATTCCGATGTGTTCAACGGGTGAAATTTCTAGTGAAATGGAAGAACACTTAAGATGCAAGTGACGTTTTGGTAAGTGTTGTGAAATGGACACTTTGGACAGGCATGTTCTTAACCCTCAGGTTGAAAATAGATACAACAACGATAAGGTGGTAAGATGATGAATGATGTTTAGAAATATTACATATGTTTTGGTGATACCATGCTAAAGTTGTTTGGTATATTTGTATTGTTATGTTACTTGTTATTTACATATGAACTTACTAAGCATTTATGCTTACTCCCTCCTCTTTATTTACTGTAGTTTTGAACAAGCCAGCTCAGGAATCGGGACGGGTCAAAGGTTTGATCACACTATCCAAAGGACTTTCATTTGGGTAAATGGCTTGTAAAACTTAAGTATGGCATGTATAGCAATATATCTATTTTGTGTAAATAATTTTATGATATGGCCATGTTTGGTTGAGAAAAAGTTTGATATTGATAAGTCATGGTGATGGCTAATTTAGATCATGTTTGGTATCATGGAAGTTTAATAGGTTATCTAGTCCATAAAAATACATGGAAAGATGAAACTTGCCTTAAAACAGAATATTTCTGCAGCAATGACATGAATTTGAAAAATCACTAAAAATAGTATAAATGGAACTAAATGATGAGTAAGTTATGAAATTGAAGCTTAATGAGCCTATTTTCATGTGGATTGAACAAAACAGGCATATAAATTATATTTTATGAGATGTTTAAACTTTTATGAAACAGGGCCAGAGTGATTTCTGGATCCCATGTTCTGACTTTAAAAATTCATAATAAATTTTAAAAAAATAATTAGAAGTTGTTCTTTATATGTACAGGTTATTTATTGAGTCTAGTTTTAAGAGAAACAAACCTCATAGTCATTTAATTTCTGTATAGAGAAATATCTGATTTGTAATACACAGAGGTCAGAGCAGTCGAACCCTAAAACAGGGGAGAATTTAACTAATAAACTGTACTAATTGGCCCAACCAAAAATTCTAGAAAACAATTAGTAAATATATATATGAGTCTAGATTTAGGAAAAATTTACGGATCTTGATTTCGAGTTTCTTAACTCAAGATATGATTTTTCTTGTAACTGTGACGCGGGTAGTTAGAAAGCTGTGAATGTAGAAACAAATGATTTGAAGTTCTTAATTTGATAAATTATGTTCGGTAACCCCTCAAGCTCGACTCCGGCGACAGTTTCGGGCGTGGGGACGTTACATAACCCGGTTATAATAACCCGCACGAATGCCTTCGGGACTTAACCCGGTTATAATAACCCGCACGAATACCTTCGGGACTTAACCCGGTTATAATAACCCGCACAATTGCCTTCGGATCTTAGTCCGAATATAGTAACTAGCACAAATGCCTTCGGATCTTAGTCCGGATATCATCCGAATAATCATGCACATATATCAATATATCATAACACATCTGTATTTCATTTTCATTACTAGAACTCAAGCACAAGACACTTATCAACCATTCCCATTTTCGGCTCAATAGCCACATACAAAGAGCATGATTTCGATTTGCTTTATAACATGATCTCTATACACATTCGGCTACCAGTCATAAGTATAAACTAATTACCTCGATACATAATTCAAGTAGAATCATTATATCACCGTTTATTTGTTATGCTTATATGTCATGATTTAATCAAATCATAAACTAAGTTCCATTACTCAAAGACTTACCTCGGATGTTGTCGAACAATTTCAATGGCTATTCGATCACTTTTTCCTTTCCCCTATCCAACTGTGATCCTCTAAGCTCTTGAGCTAAATCAAACAATTTACTTCCCAAATCAAACATAGTCATACGGCATCCATATACATTTTAGAACCAATTCACTTGAATTAATTGCCCACTTAAGTCTCTCATCATTTCATTTTCAAATTTGTATATTTGGTAAGTCACATTAAACAATTATACATATAGCTTTAATACATTTTATACTAGCCGAAATGTACCATCAAGATATACTATACTCAAATAATTTACCTTGGCCGAACATGTACAATGTTTTGTAGCTTAATAATTATAATATACATCATGTATTTATAATATTTATGCGGCCAATTATTCATGGTCATACACACACAATCAAAAATAAATACCAAAATTTTCATATCCTTTATGCCCTAAGCCGAATACACTTGTCATGTTCACCTACATTTTTCAACAATTTCTTCTTAATCAAACGCATATTTGGCTAAAAACATGGAAATTTTTAGCAATTTTTTAATTTAACACCTAATCGATTATAACACATTTAAGCATTCTTTTCATTTTATTAACTCAAACCACATACATTACTCAAGTACAACATTTTCATATTCGGCATTAGCATCAAACATAATAGCCAATTCTTCCCACTTTGAATCTATGCATCTATTTGATCATAGTTTGTTCAAGCACTCATACAACAAGATTCATCCAATTTAACAAGAAACAAAAACCTTATTTCTCCATAGCTACTACGGTCGAAAGTTCTAGACATCTCAATACCGAAATTTCTAACATGGGTTACCTAAAGAACTTGGTGATTAGTTCAAATTTATCTAACATTTCAAAAATTTACATGAATTTCATACCTCAATGAAGACCTAAATGACCGAATGGCTCTTTTCTCCCCAACTCTTCTTCTCTTTCGGTTTTTGGAAAGAAACAAGGTGAATACTTTGTTGTTTTCACCCACCTACTATTTTATTTCTTTATTTTATTACATTCATTCATGATAATATGGCATTTAACTAAATAAAGCTTATAAAAATTATCATATTTTATAATATAATAGTAACATGGCCGGCCACTAACTAGAAATGGGTAAATTAACATGCAAAACCATTCCTTTAAACACATGCATTATTAAACCATTAAAAATTAACCAATCACATTTCAAAAGTGTCACATATAAGTCCTATTGAATAAATTCACATGCAAATGACCAAATCAAAGCTTGAAACTTTCACACTTGTATTTACTCACTTCATAAACATGAAATATAACTTATAATTATTTTTATAGTTCGGTTTTGTGGTCCCCAAACCACTCATACGAAGCCGTATATTTCATTTATTTCACAATTTAGTCCCTCAAATTATTATTTTTACAATTTAGTCCTAAGTACTCAAAATCATCAAAAACTCCAATACAAAACATGTTAATCTAAAACATATCTTTCATATTTCATCATCAAACAACAAAAATCACGGGCTCTCAACAATGGCATAACTCAAAATATTCACCAAAAAAAAATTTAATCATGGGTTTTGTAGTACTTGAAGCAACGATCTCAAAAACATAAAAATTATCAAAAACCGAAAAAAAACAAACCTTGATTGAGCTTGAGAGGATGGCCGAACCTAGTTCTTTTGTTTTTTTCTTTCTTATTTGTTATTTCGGTGGTGAACAAAAATATAACATGTATTTTACTTATGTTTTATTATGATATATATTAACATTTTAATTAATTACTAATATAACATTTATAATTAAATAACTTAAACACATCATGGGTACAATCGGCCATTACCTAACCAAATGGTCTATTTACAACTATTAGACTTCAACTTTAAAAGCCAATAGCAATTCGGTACTTTATACAACTAACCACCAAAATTTCATTTTACGCGATTAAGTCCTTTTATTTAATCGAATACCTAAACGATAAAATTAAATTACGAAAATTTCACAGATATAAATTCACACAAAATAAACATAGAAAATAAATTTTAAATATTTTTTTGACTCAGATTCGTGGTCCCAAAATTATCATTCTGGTTAGTGTCTAAATCGGGCTGTTACAACTCTCCCCCCTTAGGGATTTTTGTCCCTGAAAATATTACCGGTGAATAGGTTCGGATAGCATTCTCTTATTGTATCTTCTGGCTCCCACGTTGCTTCCTCAACTCCATGTATATGCCATAGTACTTTAACTAAAAAAGTCTTCTTATTTCGCAACTCTTTAGTCTCACGAGCTAGAATGCGAATTAGTTCTTCTACGCACGTCATATCGGGCTTATTCCTGATCTCAGACAGACTAATCACATGTGAAGGGGTAGACCGATATCTATGGAGCATCAAAACATGGAATACATTGTGGATCTTTTCTAACTCTAGTGGCAACGATAATCTGTAAGCAATTGGCCTGATACGCTTTGTTACCTCATATGGCCCAATAAACCTCAGACTCAGTTTGCCTTTGCGACCAAATCTGAGTATTTTCTCCCATGGTGAGACTTTCAAGAAAACTTTATCTCCAATCTAAAACTCTATATCCTTACGTATCAAGTCCGCATAAGATTTCTGACGATCCGATGCTGCTTTCAAACTTTCACTGATTACTTTCACTTTTTGTTCAGTTTCTCTAATCAAGTCGACCCCGTGTATCTTATTTACACTGAGCTTAGTCCAGTATAACGGTGTACGACACTTACGACCATACAAAGCCTCATAAGGTGCTATTATTATACGCAAATTCAATCAGAGGTAGGTATCATTCCCACGTACCTTCGAACTTGAGAATGCAACATCTCAACTGTGACAGCCCTAAAATGACCCTAGTCGGAAAGTGGTTTCGGACCGCTAAACCGAGTCACGAAATTATTTGAATATGATATTTATTGTCTAAAATATGTGAATATGAATGTGTGAAAGTTTTGAGCTTCGATTTAGTCGATTGCATATGAATTTAGTAATAGGACTTATGTGTGACAATTTTGAAATGTGATAGGTTAATTCATAAGGATCTATTAGTGCATGTAATCAAAAGGGTGGACTTGCATGTCAATTTCCCCCATTTAATTACTAGTGGCCAGCCATGACAAAGGGTGATGGGCAAAACATGTCATAAAACATGTTGTGCTAATGGTTTATGGGAGAAAGGATAAAATAATAATGGGAAGGTAAATGATGACAAAAAAAATGTGTGTGGTTGCCCCCCTTCCATTGCCGTGAATTGAAGGAAGAAAACAAAAGAAAAAAAATGTTCATCTTCTTCTCCTACCTCTCTCAAGCCGAAACTAACCAAGAAATGGAAGAAAGCACACCTAAGGCATGATATCATGTGATTCTTTTGGAATTTTTGTGAAGTTGAGTTTGTTTTGGTGCTCATAACATGACCCATGTGTTAATTTTTCAGTTTGTGTTGCAAGAAACATTTGGTTATGTCCTTATATGTCAAATTGATGATAAA
This sequence comes from Gossypium hirsutum, assembly GCF_007990345.1. Lineage (NCBI taxonomy): Eukaryota > Viridiplantae > Streptophyta > Magnoliopsida > Malvales > Malvaceae > Gossypium > Gossypium hirsutum. Next base: position 45,042,139 of record NC_053434.1, on the reverse strand, counting down.
TTTTTGATATTTGGTGAATGAATATGGGTTTCGGTCATGGTAGATAACAAAGAATATGGTTGTTGTTCTTGTTAATTTGGATGAATTTTTGGTGGATAGGTGCTTGAATCAAACAAATGATCATGTGTGTACACTAGGTGCTAGTTGAGAAGAATCGGTCACTATATTGGAGGCCATTGCCGAATATGAGTTTAGTTATTGAGTTGATGGAATAAAAGAATGCTTAAAGATGTGTCACAACAAATTATATGTTAAGCTAAGGTTGTTAAATTATCAATCTTTCTTCCTAGCCGAATATGTGTTTATAAAGTTGAGTTGTTAAATAGATTTTGAAGTTAGCCCTTGCATTTATTTTTGAATTTAAGAAGAATGATACATTCGACTATGCTTTGATGTGCTTGGATTGTTGTTCATTGAGTAAATGATTGAGGAATGGTTAGAAGAATTTGAATGCTAAACTAGTTGATTTGTTTGATGATATATATATGTATTCGGCAATGGGATAAAATGTGTATTAAGGTAAGTTTCATGGTGATTATGCTTGTGATGTTGGGTTAATATTCGGCATTGAGTAATGTGGGGTAAGGTGATTAATTGGCTATGAAATTAGCTAAATTGAATAGGTATGTTTAATAATATGCTTAGTATAATGTATGATCTTATAACTCGGTTTGGTATTGAGATAAAGGTTAGATGTATGATTGGATTTTGGTATGTGTTAAATTGGTCAATCAAAGATTAAATGATATGTGATTGCCAAATGTGATTGTTAAGTGAATAATATTAGTTAAGTACTTAAGCAAATCTATTGTTTTACTTAAGCTTAAGAGCAAAGAGAATCAAAGTCGGATAGGGGAAAAGAGAAAGTAAACGAATAGCCGTGGACATCTAATCGTCGACCACTTCCGAGGTAAGTTTTAAGTGATTAAACGTTGAGTAAATTCAATCATAATAGGATATAATGATTTGATTTAATAAGATATGATGTGGCCATGATATGTCTTAAACTCAAATGGTAAGTTCATATGTGTTTGAACTTGGAAAGTTAAGAGCAAATTGTAATAATTTGCTTTGGACAGCAGCAGTAACGTGATTTTAGAAAATCACTATAAATTGTTGATGTGGAATTATAGGCCGAATAAAATATGTAATCAAGGCTTAATTAGTCTAGTTTCTTATAAAAGAGACCTTGTGAGCAAACAAATTTCCTATAAAGAGATATTTAAAGTTGTGTGAGACGGTGTCAGAATGACTCCGAAATCCCCTGTTCTGTTTTTAGAAAATCATTATAAATTGTACAAAAATGGTTATAAGATAAAATTTATATGCTTAGACTCCTTAATGAGTCTAGTTTCAAATGAAATCAAATACAACACATTTTGAATTCTGTAAAATGAGAAATTTGATTCGTAGTGAAGAGTGGTCAGATTAGTCAAACAGTGAAACAGGGGAAACTTTAAGAAAAATATGGTATTGATTGGCCAAACCTAAAATTCTGAAAATTTTATGTATGGAAGATATACAAGTCTATATTCAGGGAAAATTAACGGAAAGTGATTTGGAGTTTTGTAGCTTCAGTTATAAATAATTTAGTGACTACTGCTCAGGAAAACAGCTCGTAGTGAATATGTGATTTTGTTGTAAACATGGATAAAACTTGTTTTAGTTACTCATAAGCTATTGATTAAACCCATATGTGAATTCTAAATCGTGATATTGTAAAACGATACATGAGTGTTAGATGGATCTTTGATATTAAAATTTGTGAAATTGTAAGTTTATGAGTATTCGAATAGGAAATGATAGTATGGCGTGAAATTGAATTATTCATTGGGAAATGATTAATGTAGATTCGGCCAAGACAATCTGTATACATGATAGTATATGTGATATGTGAAGTATATTTGGATAATTGTGATGTGAATGTATATATATGTGATAAGGCCTAATGGCCCATGTGATGAATGTGAAAGTGTATATATGTGATAAGGCCGAATGGCCAATGTGATGAATGTGAAAGTGTATATATATGTGATAAGGCCTAATAGCCGATGTGATGAATGTGAAAGTGTATATATGTGATAAGGCTGAATGGCCAATGTGATGAATGTGAAAGTGTATATATATGTGATAAGGCCGAATGGCCAATGTGATGAATGTGAAAGTGTATATATATGTGATAAGACCTAATGGCCGATGTGATGAATGTGAAAGTGTATATATATGTGATAAGGCCTAATGGCCGATGTGATGAATGTGAAAGTGTATATATGTTATAAGGCCTAATAGCCGATGTGATGAATGTGAAAGTGTATATATGTGATGAGGCCTAATGGCCGATGTGATGAATGTGAAAGTGTATATATGTGACAGAGCCGAGTGGCCAACGTGATGGATGTGAAAGTGTATAAATGTGATAAGTCCCGAAGGGCAATTGTGTCAGTACTATATCCGGGTTAAAACCCCGTAGGCTTTATGCGAGAGTATTATCCTGATTAATGTCCGTAGGCTTCGTGCTCGTACTATATCCGAGCTTTAAAGACCCGACGGCTAAATGCTAGGATTCAAGTAAGACTTTGATATTGAGTATCTGCATTAAGTTACCATCAAATAAGTATTATGTATTCAAGATGTTCAGGTACGTATTACTTACTCATCGGTGGAGTGATTTCGAGGTGAATTATCAGTATCAAAGAGGTAGGTAAATGTGATTAATATTATAACTCCAAATGTGAGAATGTGCTTTTGAAATATTTGACCATCTAGGTCATTATTATTCGAAAGTATATATGTGGCAGCCAAGTGTTGCGTTTAATGATATTATAGATCGAGATGAAGCTCTAGATTAACTTCATCGAATAGTTGAAATGAATGACCAATAATAGTGATTGAGAACACTTTGTCTTGCTTAAAACTTACTAAGCATTAAATGCTTACTCCGTTCTTTGAATCTCTGTTTTATAGATTTTGGTTCGTCAGCTATCGGACTCGGGATTATTGAAGTCGAAGTCACCCACACTATCAAAGCCCTTTTGGTACACTTTTGGTTGAACTCTGAAAATGGCATGTATAGGACTACCCTTTTGTAGTGGGTCATGGACCCTTTGGATTTGTATAATTTTGGATAGCCATGCGAAAATGGCTTATATATGTTTGAGCATAATGTTATAATCATTTGGTATGGATATGGTTATTGAGAGGTGTGGATATGCTTAACAATGATTGGCCATGGGAATGGTTAATCACTATCATAATTTGTGCTATTTATGCTAAAAGGGCTAGTTGAATCATGGAAACTATGAAATAGGTAAAGTCTACCTTAAAGGCAGATGCTGACAGCAGCAGTGATGTAGATTTGGAAAATCACTAAAAATAGTAGGAATATAATTAAATAGTGAATAAATTATTTAAATTAACCTTGATGAATCCACTTTCATATGGAAGAAACGAAACGGTCATATGAGTGGTATGTTAAGAGATAATTAGGTTTTCGTGAGACAGGGCCAGAACGGTTACTGGATTCCCTATTCCGACTTTGGAAATTCATTATAAGTTAACCAGAGATAATTAGGAGTCATGCCATATATGTATAGATTCCTCTTTGAGTCTAGTTTCTATAGAAACAAACGGAATCAGCATTGAATCCCTGTAAAGGGAGATATCCAAATCATAATGCATGAAGGTCAGTGTAGTCGCACCCTATAACAAGGGAGACTTTAACTAATAAACTGTACTAATTGGCCCGACCAAAAATTCTAGAAAAATATGTAGATGGACATAGGAGTCTAGTTTCAGGGAAAAATCACGAAACTGATTTTTGAGTTTTAGAACTCAAGATATGATTTTTAAGGTGACAGTGACATAGTTAGCCAACTGCCTGGAAATTTTTAAATTGGACTGCAAAGAAGTGATTTAAGTCTGCAAACCCCTCGTGTCAGACTCCGGCGACGGACTCGGGTACGGGTTGTTACATCAACATATCATCAAGTATCTGAATGATTCGCTCACACTGGCCATCTGTTTATGGATGGAAAGTAGTACTGATATGTAATTTTGTACCTAGAGCATCTTGCAATTTCTTCCAAAACCGTGATGTAAACTTCGGATCTCTATCCAAAACAATAGATATAGGCACACCATGTAATCTCAAAATCTGAGAAACATACAGTTCAGCCAGTTTATCCAGTGAGTAGTCTGTAAGTATCGAAACAAAATGAGCCAATTTAGTCAATCTATCTACAACAACCCAGATTGTATCTTTCTTGCTCGGTGTCAATGGTAAACCAGATACAAAATCCATCGTGACTCTGTCCCACTTCCACTCAGGTATCATAATCGGCTGGAGTAATCCTAAAGGCACCTGATGTTCAGCTTTTACTTGTTGACAGACTAAAAATCTTGCAACAAAGTCAGATATATCTCATTTCATACCATGCCACTAGTAAAGTTGTTTCAGATCATTATACATCTTTGTTCTACCTGGGTGAATAGACAATCAACTGCTGTGAGCTTCATTCAAAATCATTTGAACCAATTCTGAATTCCTCGGAACACATATTCAGTTTCTAAATCTCAAACAGTCATCAGCACCAACCTTGAATTCTGAATCAACATCTGTCTCACACTGAGCTCGTTTTGCTAATAATTTATTATCAACCTTCTAGGCATCACATATTTGTTGAACAAATAACGGTATAGCTTTCAATTCACCTACTATCGAACCATCATAAAACATGGCCATATGCGTATTCATTGCATGCAAAGCAAATAGTGATTTTCGGCTTAAAGCATTAGCAACAACATTAGCCTTTTCCCAGGTGATAATCAATCACAAGCTCATAGTCTTTTAGCAATTCTAACCATCGACATTGTCCCAAATTCAGATCTTTTTGAGTCATCAAGTATTTCAAGCTTTTGTGATCAGAATAAACATGACATTTCTCACTGAAAAAATAGTGGCACCATATCTTTAATGCAAACAGAATAGTTGCTAATTCTAAATCATGTGTCAGATAGTTCCTTTCATGTGGCTCTAACTGTCTCGAGGCATAAGCTATAACTCTACCTTCCTACATCAATAAACATCCCAAACCATTTAAAGATGCATCGCTATAAATAACAAATTCTTTACCCGATTGTGGCTGAACTAGCACTGGAGCTTCAGTCAAAAGGTCTTTCAATTGATCAAAGCTTTTCTGGCACTTCTCTGACCACTTGAACTTAACATCTTTCTGCAATAGCTCTGTCATCAGGGCTGCAATCATAGAGAAACCTTTCACGAACCATTTATAATAACCAGCAAGTCCCAGAAAACTTCAGACTTCAGATACATTACTTAGACGTTTCCAATCAAGAATAGCTAAAATTTTACTCGGATCAACCCAAATACCTGATGCTGACACTACATGGCCCAGAAAACTGACTTCACTTACCCAGAACTCACATTTACTGAATTTCACATACTACTGCTTATCTCGTAAATTCTGTAACACAAGTCTCATATGTTCGGCATGTTCGGTTTCATCACGAGAATAGATCAAAATATCATCTATAAACACAACCACAAAGCGGTCCAGATACTGTCTAAAGATTCGATTCATCAAATCCATGAAAATAATAGGTGCATTAGTTAGTCCAAAAGGCATAACCAAAAACTCATAGTGTCCGTACCTCATTTGGAAAGCAGTCATTGGTACGTCAGAATCTTTAACTCGCAACCGATAGTAGCGTGATCTTAAATCTATCTTCGAAAACATTGTAACCCCCTTCAGTTGATCAAACAGATCATCAATTTGTGGCAACAGATATTTATTCTTTATAGCCACCTTATTAAGTTGTCTATAATCGATGCACATTCTCATAGTTCCGTTTTTCTTTTTTTACAAACAACACAGGTGCACCCCACGGAGAGAAACTCAGTCGCGCGAAACCTCTATCTGTCAATTCTTGCAACTGAGGTTTCAATTCTTTTAATTCATTAGGTGCCATCCTGTATGGAACTATGGATATCGAAGTTGTCCGAGGCATTAACTCAATACCAAACGCTACTTCTCGAATAGGTGGCAAACCTGGTAATTCTTCAGGAAACACATCCTGATACTCGCACAACACAGGTACTGATTCAATGTTTTTTTCGACAACTTTACTATCAAGCACATATGCAAAGTAAGCTCCGTAGCCCTTTCTTACATATTTCTGAGCTAACATCGAAGAAATCACTGCTGGTAACCCTTTCAAATCACTAGATTCAATTTGAACATTCTTATCATTTTGGCTTCGTAAATCAATAATCTTTTTTTTACAGTTTACAACAGCATCATGCACAGTCAATCAGTCTATTCCCAGAATTATGTCGAACTAATCAAATGGCAGCAACATCAAATCAGCTGGAAAGCACGAATCTCGAACCATCAAGGGGCAATTCTTACATACTTTCTCAACCATAACACATCGACCTAAGGGGTTTGACACTCTAATTAGAAACTCAGTAGACTCAATAGGCAGAGTCTTGCTAAATACTAATGTCTCACACACATAAGAATGAGTAGAACCAAGATCAATCAATGCAATTACATTAGTATCATAAAGAGTGAATGTACAAGTAATAACATCTAGGGATGAAGCCTCCTCTCACGCTCTAATAGCATAGGCTCTGGCAGGTGCACGAGCCTCAGATCTGACTTCTGCATCTTTATTTCCTCTCTGACTGCCACTCGTATTACCCGCATTTCTAGGTGGTCTACCTCGAACCACAGTATTACCCAATCTCGTGTGCTGTACTGGATTTTCTTCAACTAACCCTGGGCAATCTCGAATGTAATGATCTATCAATCCACATTTAAAACAGGCTCGATCATGCAATCTGCAACTGCCGGGATGTTGTTTACACAATGTTTACACTTGGGTTGATTTGATCTGACATTCCCCACACTAGCTACTAAGGTAGCTCTCGAGCTCGTAGGTGGTCTATTCTGATCCCGTCTGGAGTAACCCAAAGTGGATCTAGAGTGACTGAAATCATCTCGAAACTTCTTTGGTGTTAACTGGACTGACTTACTAAAAGATCTCTTACGTAAGTCTCTAGCTTCAAAATCAGCTTTTCTTTTCTCTTTCCCGAGCTCTTCAACTTTGCAGGCTCTTTCAACCAGTACCATGAACTCTTTTATCTCAAGTATGCCAACTAACAATTTAATGTCTTTATTGAACCCATCTTCGAATCTTTTACACATTATGGCTTCGGTGGAAACACACTCTCAGGCATACCGACTGAGTCGTACAAATTTTCGCTCATACTCTATCACGGTCATCCGACCCTATTTCAGCTCCAGAAATTCTTTTCACTTCTGATCAATAAACCTTTGACTGATATAACTCTTACGGAACTCAGTCTGGAAGAATTCCCAGGTCACTCGCTCTCTGAGAACCACTGATACTAGGGTATTCCAATAGTGATATGCTGTGTCTCGAAGCAAAGATATAGCACACTTCAAACATTCATTTGGGGTACAGGACAACTCATCAAACACACGAATAGTATTATCAAGCCAGAACTCAACCCGCTCAGCATCATCATCATCAGTAGCTTTAAACTCTTCGGCCCCATGTCTTCTGATTTGATCAATAGGTGGCTTATACAATCTCAACAGATCACTTACTTGAGGTACAGCAGGCATCGAAGATGGATTAGTCGGGGGTGGAGGTTGTTGTGCAGTTGGGTTAGTCCGGATATACTGAATAAACCAGTCGTTCATCATTTGGTAAAAGGCTTGTCTAGCCTCTCCTTCCTAATTACTCAAAATCGATCGAGAATCAACCGGCGCTGTTGCTTACGCGGGAGCAGGCACGATACTCTCGACATCATCATCTACAGCTCTCTTGGGATCCATTTACTATATAAAAACACATTTCAAATGTCAGAACTCATCACACTATCACAGTATATAATATGGCAGGTATAGCTAGACTCATACACGATATGTTAGTCCTAGAACCGACTAAACCGTAGCTCTGATACCAATGAAATATAACACCCCTAACTCGTATCCATCGCCAAAATGGGGTTACGAGGCATTACTAAACGAAAGCAGAGTTCTGAATATTTTCATATTAATTCAAGTCATAATCATCTATATTTAACAACCGTATTACAAATGTGAATTATACGATCAATGCAATTCAAAGATTTACATCATATCAATGCTTATGGCTTAATCCAATATATAATCATAAGTTTACTATCATTCACCTCAAAGCTTAAATAAAACATAATCCAAAATATATATATTTAAAATTATTTAATCCATATACAGAATATATATATAACATATCAATAAATTTATTATTGAATAAACCTATATTTCTATTCTTAATTAAGTCATAAATATACATAAGATATATATCAATTTAACTAAGTTTCATTACTAACCCTTTAATTCATATATGCGGCATTAGTGCCTTAGTCTATATGAGATCCATATGTTTGCATTTTAACACAATTTAATAACAAGCATTCAGTTATAAATAACCCATTTCAATTTTATGTCTACTTGGCTAACTCAATTCATTTATACATATTTAATATCTTATAAATATCTATCGATTTTATATTGCCATGCACATATACATATGAACCATATTATAAGCACATATTCTTATACATGTAAAACATTTTAAAACTCAACTAACATAACATGACCGTCTACCAAGTACACATATGACATTTATCATTAACCCAAATGGTTATATAAATATAAATCCCAATGTGTCTTACTTATTAAAACCGCAATTGAAGTGTCATTCACATCATTAATATAGTCCATCAATGACCACTCAATTTAAACCATGCATGTCTTGATTTTTTAACCTAACATCACATAACCTACCTTAGTTCAATTAACACCCAATGGAAACATATAGCTGAACACAAAGTACCTTTACAAGCTTTATATACTTAGATACATTTCCAGACTAACACAAAAATGATCAACCATGACATACGGCATAATAATCAAATAGACTTAGACCATGAATCAACCAAAATCGAATTCGAACCTAAGATCAAAGCCATTTTCAATTCATTAAATACTTACCACAAACATCATTCATTCATAGTACTGCTCACTTTAACTAAACGAATTTAAACCACTATCAAGCATAACCAAATTACCAAACCAAACTTACTAAACCTTATAACTAAGCACCCATAAAACAAAATCCAAACATAAATAACAAGCCATATTCGCATGGCTTTAATTACATAACCAAATTCAACATTTCCAAAAATATGTTCCAGCCTATACATGCCATAGTTCCAAAATGCAACTTTATAAATACCAAAAGCGGTCGATAGTGTGATAGACTTTGCTGACGATCCCTGGGCTTGAAACTTGAATCTAAAATCTATAAAACAGAAACAAAGACACACAGAGTAAGCTATTATAGCTTAGTAAGCCATAAGCAAGTAAACAATCTAGTAATATAACAAACTCATTTTAAACTAAATCGAATTATACTAGCATAATTATGCTTAGCCTCAACCTGCCAATTTCATAAATGATATATTTTTCTTTATAAAAAATTCCCACCTTGGCTGAATGCACATATAACCAATATAAGTAATTCATATTTCACTTACAAGGCCAATATATCATTAGATAATCAAATATACTTATACTCATAAAGACAACTCAAGCATCATAATATATCATCATGTACACATTACCTAAATGGCCGAATACACATGGTTACATCTATACACATATCACATATCATTTCGAAGACAATCACAATATATATATCACTATCGAACACACTTTTATAATTATACACATTCTACATTTACCTTATAAATCATTTGTATCAAACATTAAGTACTTACTTACCTTATCACAAGTGATATTAACCTATTTCATACCTGGTCATTTAGCTTATTCAACATGTATATTCACACCTTATCGTAGCCCAATGAACCATTCAGAATTGGGTAGGACACTCAAATAAACACACAAGTCATACAATGCCAACGTCCCAGACGTGGTCTTACATGTAGTCACATATCGATGCCATGGTCTTACTCGTACACATATATCAGAATCATGACATATGTATCCTAACTATTCCTATGGTTCATACGGGGATATCGAATGTCGTAACTCGGTCGAAACCCATCCGGAGATATAATAGCCAAGCTTAATCATATTCGGCCATAGCTTATATATATTCACACATTTCATACCAGCATGTAATATTAACATTTAACTACCATTAAACATGGCTATTTGCTTATAAACTTACCTCGAACGATGTAAAACGGAACAGGGCAGCTAGTCGATGACTTTCGTTTTTCCCCGATCCAAATTCGATTTCTTTAGTTCTTGATCTAAACATATTCAAATTAAGATCATTCAAACATATTTTCATTCAATTTAATCCAAAAACAAATAGATGGGCAAGTTACCATTTTACCCCTGACATTTACAATTTTTACAATTTAGTCCCTATTGCACAAAACGCAAAATATACAAAATTTCAAGATACGCATGTTGGGCTGAATTTTACCCACTCTCATATGAATCTGTATATTTCATTTATTTCATAATTTAGTCCCTCAAATAATTATTTTTACAATTTAGTCCTAATTACTCAAAATCATCAAAAACTCCAATACAAAACATGTTAATCTAAAACATATCTTTCATATTTCATCATCAAACAACAAAAATCATAGGCTCTCAACAATGGCATAACTCAAAATATTCACCAAAAAAAATTAAGCATGGGTTTTGTAGTACTCGAAGCAACGATCTCAGAAACGTAAAAATTATCAAAAACCGAAAAGAACGAACCTTGATTGAGCTTGAGAGGATGGCCGAACCTAGTTATTTTTTTTCTTTCTTATTTGTTATTTCGGTGGTGAACAAAAATATACCATGTATTTTACTTATGTTTTATCATGATATATATTAACATTTTAATTAATTACTAATATAACCTTTATAATTAAATAACTTAAACACATAATTCATGGGTACAATCGGCCATTACCTAATCAAATGGTCTATTTAAAACTTTTAGACTTCAACTTTAAAAGCCAATAGCAATTCGGTACTTAATACAACTAACCACCAAATTTTCATTTTACGCGATTAAGTCCTTTTATTTAATCAGATACCTAAACGATAAAATTAAATTACGAAAATTTCACAGATATAAATTCACACAAAATAAACACAGAAAATAATTTTTAAATATTTTTTTTGACTCAGATTCGTGGTCCTAAAATCACCATTCCGATTAAGGTCTAAATCGTGTTGTTACATTTCCCTTACCAATATCAAACAGCCACGTACTGTCAACCAAGCCATCATCCGTTGTCACCACATCGAGAAATATTTCCAACAACAACCATAAATCTCCTATCCATTCACCACTCTACAGTCTTTTGTCAAACCACCTTACTGCCCTATAAGCAATTTGGTAGCCTCCCCCAATCAGCCCCAAACCATAGCATCAAAGTGAGCATCAACAATGAACAGAAGGCGTGCACATAACCACCATATCTTGTAAGTGGAAAAACTTCATGGTACAAGTCAATCGATTCCAACCTTGGTTTTATAATGAAACCGCAAGGGAGTGATATGAGTAAATTTTCAAGAAGAAACAAATGCTCCCAAATAAGGGTTTCATGTTCGTGCAAGATGAGGAGGATAATGTGCCGAAACATGTTCAGGAGAATGTTGAAGAGCTGAAATAGAGTTCATTTTGTGATATTCATTCTATTTCGAATGAAGAGGTTGTCCAAGAATTCTACTCCAACTTGACTTTAACAAATGCTCTGTTTGTCCATGTGCAGAGGAAAAGTGTTTTAACTCTTTAGTGACCAATAAATTGTTTGATCTACTTGATGTAGACGATGGTGACTATTTAGATTTATGCAAGGATGTTAATGGTGAAACGCTTCGAGATGTTCTTAGAGAATTGACCATCTGTGGCACTGAATGGAACATCTCAATGTAAGATAATTATACATGTCGTTGTGAATTTCTTAACTGGGAAGCGAAGGTATGGTTTTACTTCACCCTATTAGGTCTTATGCTTATAACAAATTGTTTCATTATGTCTATGGAATGCATGATCTTGTTGTATTGCATTATGACTAAAAGATCAATTAACGTGGGGAAAATAATCCTCAAGAAAATTCAAGAATGTGCAAGCAGGAGTTCTGGTAGTGCATATTCCCTATCACTCATTACTTCTTTATGTCGTCAAGCATAGAGTACAAACGAAAAAAGTCTTTTTAGATTTTTACAGTAAGGGAATTATTTTTGCTAACGACATTGCAAAGGTAATTAGTGATCATACCAGAAAGAAGCTGATAATAAAGATTGACGATGACTCATCCAAACCAGTAGAGAATATAGAGGTGAAATCTTTGGAAAATATTTCACCAGCAACCAAACCGCCATAAATTTTAGCTGAGCTAAGTGAAAAGTCCATGCAAGCCCTTTCCTATTCTATGGTTCAACCAAAACAATTAGTCATATGGGATTTGTTGCAACACACGTATAAGCAACAATAGGCTTATTGGCGATATGCTAAGATTTGAGATGATGGAACTAGGACTAGTACGTAGAAAATTCTTATTTAGAATTTTAATGAACTATCTTTATTTCCAAATTTTTTTCTTGAACCGTGGAGGCCGAGAATCAAGAAAGAGGACTGTGGCTCGTCAATGAAGAAAAGAGAGAAAGATCGCAACATCCCGGGATACGATGATGATCACTTGGAAGTGGAGATAATTTCAGATAATTCTGAGTCAAATTAAGGGAGTTTTTCTTTTTATCTAGGATTAAAAATTATTTCTTTTGGTTATTTTATTTAGGATTTTTATTTATGTATCATATTAAGTTGGATTTCTTAAACTTACCCCTAATATTGATGTCCTTATGTTGTTCCTTCTTTCGAGAAATTTTAAAACAAAGAAATATTGCAATAGGAATGTGCATGTCTAGGAAATTCTTGGTATTTAAACAAGTCTTAATGAATCACCTCTCTTTCTTGGGATCGTACCTGGTGCATAGTTCACATTCATTTCTTTTTTGCAATGAGGACATTGCACGTTTTAAGTTTGGTAGCCAAGATATGTGTGTAAGTCTAACTGAGTCGTTTGAATGTGTTTGAAATTTTTCGATCAAAGTCCACATGAGTTACGTGTAAGTGGAAAAGGGCTCAAAGTCAGTAAGTTCCATATAGTAGGTCAATTTGAGTTCAGATATAATTTTTTTCTTTAAATATTTCTGATGTTAGTTGAAATTATGAGCTGAATGTTAATTTTTAGTGAATATGAATAAAATTTCTTCCAATTAATTTCTTTTTAGAAAAACTAAAGTATGCATGAAAGTTTATGTTTTTATAATTGATTTAGTAAATCCTTAAGGCAAAATCCTAGTGGCAAAATAATATTAAAAATGATTTAGGCAATTTGTTTGCTCCATTTGAGCCTTTCAAGGAAACCTTGCTAAAAAGTTTATCCATTGAAACCCAGTTTTGAGCTGTATAGTACAATTTTTCTTAATACACCTGAAATGCAAGTCATGCTCTTTAAATTGTTATCTTTATTTTTCCACCAAGTTTTGCAATCAACTATTCGCAATATGCTTTATGTTAAGTTATGGAATTAGAAGGAGAAAAGTGAAGTGCTTATTTCAAGATTCTTAGTATTTTGTGCAAAAAAAAAATGAGCACTCTTCAGTTGAGACATGGGAGAATTGGATTCCTTAGTGATTAATATATTTCAAAATGTTCAAAGTAAAGCTGTGTTCAAGTATGTATAGCTCCAAAATATCTGTCTTTTCCTACCTTGAACCTAGCTAGATTACAACCATGTAAAGACTTATTGATTTATATTACCATGTCGACTACATTAGTGGAAAGGGTTTATTTTTTCCAAAATATGAAAACTCATTCAATAAACTTAAGTATTGTTGCTTAGTTTTATCTAGAAGAATTAATGGGAGAAATTGCATACATAGTTCCTATAAGAGCATTTGATTCATGATTTTATTTAAGATGAGGTATTTGAGAAGAATTCAGAGAATACTTGAGCTTGAGTTGTTCACTTGTTGAAATTTATTAAACAACATGATTTCACTTATGCCTAACCATGTGGAATAACTATGTTTTCTAGGTGTTTAACATAAATCATCACTTGAGACGAGCAATGGATTAAGTTTGGAGGTGTGATAACTCTAAGAAATATAAAGTTATCTTAAGCAATTATAACTACAATTTTTGTTAATTCTGGGTGATTTATTATTAATTTCCAATTTTTATTAAAAATATTAATTTTTTTTATTTACACTCTTGGAAGTTAAATTATATTATTATGTTAAATTTCACAAAATAAATATTTAGTAAGCTCAATGATCGAAATTATGCAGGTTAAAGATGACTTCAAATTCTATTGGGCCAAAAAAGTGATAACTATGATCAGTCAATGAGAGTTGAATTTTAATTAATCCATGCATGGAAGATGAGAATATTCCACATCCAAGATAGCAAGGAAAATTTCCCAACAAGTCCAAATAAATTCAACTCAAATTTGTAGTCAAAAAGACATCTGTGAAAAAAAACAGTCTTCGAGGTTGTCCGTTGAGGCCCTGATGGTGTGGCGAGTTAAATTCCAGCACATAAACAATTTGACGAACATCAAAAAAATGTATAAAATTATGAATTTGGGCACTCAAAAACATGGAGATTCAATGTACAAATTATCAGTGAAAATAGGAACACTAAACGCAAGAAGAAAGCGATGAAATATTCATTCGAGGGGAGGAGCTTCACACGCTAATGGAGGTCTAAATTTGTACCTACATTAGCCCATTTTCTAGCATCCCAAATAAATTATTTAATTTTTATTTTAATAATTGCAAATAGACCCTTAACTTCCCAAAAATCCCTTTCAAACCCCTCTACTATTTAAGTTTGTATTTCTAGCAAAGTGCTAAAAATAGCAAAATAAAAAAGCCTCTTTTCCACCTTTCAAGTGGCCGGCCATATGAGGGAGAAAAAGGGGGATTTTAAATACTATTTTTAATAGATTAAAGCTACCCCTTTAGTGTAAATAGGCCCTTCACCCATTCATTTAGGGCATCCAATTCACTCTCATTCTCTCCCTCTCTCATGTTTTCTCAATCTTTCTTTAAAAGATTTTGTTTCCTTTTCTTTTTTCTTTTTCAAGAGAAGTAAGCTTCTTGAGTGTGGGTAATTGAAGCAATAAGCTTCCTTCAAGATAGGTTGTGGCATCCCAAGGAGGAAAACAAGAAGAAGTTGTGCACTATACCGCAACATCCACCATGAAACAACTCTATTTCCTTTTACTCTTTAAAATTCTTGTTGTGTTCTTATTGATTGAAAATATGATTACTTTGTATTCTTAAGTTTTCTTATCAATTACCATGTTTTAATCTTGTTATGTTGGAATTATTATGAAACTTTTGTTTATGTTAAATACAGTCCAAAAAATTTATTTTGTGCATTTGGTTGTGTTCACTTAATCAGGTAAAATCATGTTTGCTTATTAATTCTACGTGAGTTTAGTAAGTAATTGAGTTAGTTAATTTATCTAGGAAGATGGTTGCTAATTGATAAATTACTTGACTTGTGTATGTTTAATTGATTAAAGGATTAATTGACTAAATTTAGCGATTATGTCAGGAGGTACCTATTGCCTTACATAACCTCAGGAATGCATGATTTTTTTTAATATAAACTTAAATTTGTTAGTTCACATAGTATTTAGAGTTGCATTTGACATAGAGATATTAGGGATATGTGATAGACCTACAAGACTAAGCGTAGTGACTTCGAGTGAAGCTTGCTAGTGATTAAATTGTTACATGTTAGCCTTATACTGTTACCTCTTTTATTTTGTAGTAACGATTCGCGGGAGGGTAAGTTAAAATTATGGTTAGTGATTCACCAATTATGGCATGAATTATTTCGTTATAATTTTTATCTAGATTAAATTGAACATCGACTTAAAGTGGATTAATCAATCTGATGTTACTTAATATTAAAACTCATTTGTTGAAGTATTTATTATTCTTTTGAAATTTGCACATATAGAATAGAATAAATTTAGATTATATTAATTGCATAAAACCCTTGTTAATTATTTTTCTATCAAATTGTTAAATTTTTTTTTTCACAAATTTTGTCTCAATTTTTAGTCATTGTGGAAAAGATAGTCATTTACTTATAACTTTATTACTTGTTACAATTGTATACACTTGTACATATTTCACGATTAATTTTATATATTTACTCATCGCAATAGTCCACCAAGACATTAAATATAGAAACCGACGAGTAAGACCATAACTCAATTATGGTAGCTTGTAGAGTCCACCGGGAGACTAAATGCGAGTAGTCAATTAGGACAATCAACACTGGTGGTCAAACAGTAGGGTAATCGGGGGAATTTTTGCAATTAAGGAAAATGGGTTAGACAGAAAAGGGAAAGTATGGGATGCTATAGTTAGCCAACGAGTTAAAGGAATCTACCAATTAAGAGGATACGTAATGGAAGTGGAAAAAGACTGCTAGAATAGTAGTTGTGAAAGCCAATAAGTGATAACTCTTGAAAAGAGTTATATTTTATGTCTTTAGACCTAGTTAATTTCATGTACTTAAGTACATCTAGTTGCATTTTAGGACATTTCATTAGTATTTTTAGCATTGCATTAGAACTTGGGCTACATTTAAATATTAAGTGCTTTTAATTGCTTGTGGAATGGTTGTGTTTTGTGGTATTGTAACACCCCTTACCTGTATTCAACGTCAGAATAGGATACGAGGCATTACGGGACTTATACACTTGTAACCATACAAAATCGAGACATAAATTTCCATCAAAATTTGAAACTTTTTGAAATCGAGCATAAAGTCCTTAACACAGGCCTATGAGGCCCAAAAAATGCATTGGAAGCGATTCAAGACTAAACCGAGAACTTTAGAAAATTTCACAACACTTAGAAATTTTTTCATGTTTTAAGAGCCATATGCCCGTGTGGCTTGGGACACACCCATGTGGGCAGGTCGTGTGGTCACACACGACCCTGTCCCTAACCCGTGTAACTCTCTATTTGTCAGCCATGAACAAATTGAAGTCAGACGACCAAGGCATGTGCCTGTGTGCTTAGGCCGTGTGGTCGATTTAATTTTCATAATTTTTCATAAAATAGATGCAGACTTCACACACCCAGGGCACACGTCCGTGCATAAGGCCATGTCATCCACACGGCTGAGACACACGCCCGTGTCTCTACCCTAGAGCTCAATTATGAGCATTCTATTTTGTAGCAATTAAGGTGCAGGGGACACACGACAAGAACACACACCCATGGGGCAAGCCGTGTGTCACACACGGCTTAGACACACACCCGTGTGTCTACCCGTGTGGACAAAAACAAGGCTATTTAGCAAGCCATTTTGTCACCCTTCCATGCACACACCTACACAACACAACATAACACCAATCCAAGCAATTGTATTCAACCAAATCAGCCACAATCAAGACATCCACGCATAATTCACATGCTACCATTTACCACATACAAACATCACATACTTATCAACTTCAATCATGCAAACTTCCTCATATATGAAAATCTCATCATATGCATAAATACTTAAACCAATATTAGCCAATTTCAAATGGCCATTTACAAAATTAATTATCAACCAATATAGGCCAACACATTAGGCCAAATCAATTATGACACATAACAAAATAAGAAAGTCCCTATACATGCCATAACTCAAAATAATGAAATCATTGGTACCCAAAATATTAACTTGATTGTGTGACTGGAGCTCCGACAATCTTCGATCCCTGAGATGGCTTGGTGACATTATAAAACAAGGGAAAAGAAAGGGGGTAAGCTATATAGCTTAGTAATTTCCCATACAAATAATAATGCATTATAAATTCAAATTTAACATACAATTACCTTGAAGTAAATTAACCTAAATGTCATTATAAATCTCATAATCAAACTTACTCAATCACAACTTTGACATTCTCGTTGAATTTCTTGTTGAACCACTTAGAATACTAAAGGATACTAGGAATCTCACACACATAGTACCATACCAATGCCATATCCCAGATATGGTCTTACATGTAATCTCATGCCGCCGCCAATAGAACAACTATGGTCTTACATGAAATGTCATATCGATGCCATATCCCAGATATGGTCATACGCAAAATCTCATAATTGTAACACCCCTAACCCGTATCCGACACTAAATTAGGGTTATAAGGCAGTACCTGACAAAACATAGTTCAACGCGTTCATATAATTCATTTCATGATCAAAGATATATCAACTACTTTACAATAATTTTAAATCGAATAACAACCATCTATACGTTCATATAAGTCAAATTCGCACATGTAGACCACTTAATTAACTAAAACCAATCATACTTTATTACTTATAATTCATAAAAAATCCATGCTTCAAATTTCAATCACATCAATATCATCAACCTATACAAATATTCGAACCAAACTTGCATACATAAAAGCCATGTTCATACGCTCCATAAATAAAATTTTTAAACCATATAACCATCACATTAATAGCATTTGCATACTTAATATAAATTCAAGCATATATCATTTCATTTCATATTCCTAGCATATGTCAAAACATCCATTTGCATACATTTATTTCATTAGCTAATTATCAAACGTACCATTTCATATGCCTATGTACATTCACATATCAAATCAAAACAAGCCATACTATACAACTTAATAGTTATCCATATAAGAGTCATTGTCAAACATCACCAAATGGTCAAATATAATTGTCATTATTACCAAGTTATGCGCATTGCACTATAGCAACATTAACATTTTTGAACACAAATAACAAATCCAAGTACACCTAAATTGCATGCTAATTTTTCATACCCAAAATACATATACACAATAACTTAATTAGCCATATATTCGGTCATCAAATTTAACCTCAATAGATCATACAATTATCATAATGAAATTTCAACTAGGTATACCATTTCATAGCTAATTAGCATCATTAACTAGATACATTATACTTGTTCAAATGACCGACTCATCATCCATAGAACATAGTCATCTTTTGCTATCACAGACATTACCAAAAAGACCAATTAGACGAACAATAATATATTCATAACATAGCTTATGTAAACTTGCCACAATCGAAACCACATCCATCACTACATTAACAACACACAAACCGATTCATAACCATCCACCAATGCAAACTATGTCATCAAACAAACTTCCCAATGAGCTAATTAACAAGGCTGATTATTCACAAACATTAACATCATTATCAAGCCATTTTTGCATGGCTATTTATACACAATTCAAAACTAACCGTATCAAAACTAGCCTATACATGACATATGTCATAAATACAAGCTTTCAAAGTATCGAAATAGCGATTGATAGTCCAACGATGATCCTTGACAATCCCCGAGCTCGAGCTAGCTTTATATATCTATAAAATAATGAAAGAACACATAAGGTAAGCTTTGAAAGCTTAATAAGCCATAAGCAAATAAATCATCACAAGAACATTAATAATTCAATTCGAATAGGCCACAATTAACTAATCTCATACACATATACAATCACTTTTCTCATATAATCCATATTACCTTGTTAAGTAACTTCACTTACCTTATTTTTCAATGAACATGTAAACTTCATACGTACCTCAATCATTTAGCTCAAATTCACATTCTGTCTTGTTTTGACATTGCCCGTTGAACCATTCGGAATCTTTAAGGATACTCAGAAACACATATACCACATATAATTCCATATCCCAGATATGGTCTTACATGTTATCACATATCGATACCTCTGTCCTAGACAAGGTTTTACACGTAATCTCATATCGATGCTAATGTCCCAGGCATGTTCTTACACGAAATCACACCTCGAAAGTCCTAATGTCATGACATCAGTATCCTATACTATTCCTAAGGTTCATATGGGGCTTTCAACTTCGTAACTCAATCAATTCATGCTCGAAACAAGTCCTCCAATGCTCAATTCAATTTGAAACCATATATAAATATACATTTAAATTTAAAAACATTTATTTGCATATGAACTTACCACGTATGGAAACGAATAAATCAGAACAACTATTCAACAACTTTCGACTTTCCCTGATCCAAATCCAGTTTCTTTCTTTTTTGATCTAAATAAATTCAAATTTAACTTATTTAATCACATATTCATTCAATTTCACCCAAAAACACATAAATGGGCATTTTGCACTTTATCCCCTAACATTTCACATTTTCACAATTTAGTCCCTATTTCAAAAACAACACAAAATACACAAAATTTCATCAAAGCCAAGCATGGCTGAATCTTCCCTAGGTCCCTAGCAGCCCATTAATTCTATTTATTTCACATTTTAACCCCTCAATTTACAAATTTTACAATTTAATCCTTAATAAGCATTTTTATCAAAAATCACTTAATAAACTATGAAAATCTAACAACAAATATTTATTTTTCATCATCAAACAACAAAAAGCTTGAATATTCATCAATTTCATTCCACAAATTCATCATCAAATCCAAAAATTAAAGCATGGGCTAGCTAATATACAAAGCAATGATCTCAAAAACGTAAAAATTATCAAAAACCGAGCAAATAACATACCTAAATCAAGCTTCCTAGGTGCCGAACTTAAAAACTTCAACAATGGTTTCTTTTCTTCTTACGTTTGACCATAAAAGATGAACTTGCATGATATTTTATGTTTTGTTTTATTTATTACATATTAATATTCAAATTACCATTTTAACCTTTATAATTAAATAAGAAAACCATATAACATAAGCCCATAACCGTGCAGTCCATTTTTGAAAGGCCAAATAACAACATAAGGACTTCACCTTTAATTAATTAAAGCAACTAAGCACTTTAACATATAACATGCTACTTTTATATTTTATGTGATTTAGCCCTTTTATCAAATTAAACAACCAATTGATAAAATTATTTCACGAAACTTTCAAACATATTAATTCACATGCTGTAAACACAAAAAATAATATAAAATTAACTTTACAGCCTCGGATTTGTGGTTCCAAAACCACTATTCTGATTTAGCTAAATCCAGGTTGTTACAGCTCTCCCCTTTAGGGATTTTCGTCCCAAAAATCTTACTAGTGAATAGGTTTTGATATTAATCTCTCATAGCATTATCGGGCTCCCACGTAGCTTCTTCAATCCTATGTCGATGCCATAAGACTTTCACTAGTGAAATTTTCTTATTTCTCAATTCTTTGACCGTGCGATCTAAAATTTGGATTGGTTCTTCTTCGTATGTCATATCAGACTAAATTTCAATCTAAAATTCGAGGATATCATTGAAGCATCGATATATGAAATACATTATGAATCTTTTCTAACTCAGGTGGCAACAATAATCTATAAGCAACCGGCCCAACACGCTCGATAATCACATATGGCTCGATGAATTTCAGACTTAAATTGCCTTTACAACTGAACCGAAGTATTTTCTTCCACGTAAAAACTTTTAAAAATAATTTATCCCCAATCTGAAACTAAATATCTTTTCATTTCAAGTCTTCGTATGATTTCTAACAATCTGAAGCTGCTTTCAGACTATCACGAATCACTTTCACTTTCTGCTCAGTCTCTTTGATCAACTCGACTCCGTGAATCTTATTCTTGCTAAGCTTTGTCCAATACAATTGTGTTTGGCATTTATGACCATAAAAAGCTTCGTATGGTGCCATTTTTATACTAGATTCAAAGCTAATATTATACACAAATTCAATCAATGGCAAGTATCCTTCCTACATACCTTCAAACTCAAGAATGCAACATCTCAACATATCCTTGAGTGTTTGAATAATCCACTCGGACTGACCATATGTTTGCGGAGGAAAAGCAGTACTAAAGTGTAGCTTTGTACACAGTGCATCTTGCAATTTCTTCCAAAATCGCGGTGTGAACCTTGGATCTCTATAAAAAATAATAGAAATAGGTTGTAACAGCCTAATTTTGGGCCTGATCAGAACAGTGGTTTCAGAACCACTAACCCGACGTAAAAAAATTATTTTTAATATTATTTTATGTGTTGTAGCATGTTTATATTTGTGCATGGAAATTTTGGTGAAATAATTTTAGCGATTGCATGTTTAATTGCGAAAAATGACTAAATCGCATAAGGGACAAAAGTTTTATTTCATTAGCTAAAGGTGTCAAATAGCTAGTGAACCAAAATTAAGGGTCTTTAAAGGGAAAATAGGCCTTTATTAATGGCATGGCTGGCCGTAGGGACAAGAACATCAAAAAGGTCAAAATTAGGTGAAATTTGGTGACCAATTTGACTAGAATAAAATAAAATAAGGAAAAGCTATCATCTTTTTCTATTCTTCTCTTCTCCACTTTGAAATTTTCATCCATTATGTTCTCTCAAAAGTAAGTGATTTTGATGACTTTTCTTGAAAATTTTTGTACTTTTGGGAATCTTGTAGCATAAGCTCTCTAATGAGGGGACTATTTTGCAAAATGGTTGAGAGTCTAGGGTTTTTCCATGAGAGTACTCATGTTGTTTTCTAAATTTTTATGGAAGAAAATGAATATTGGTTGTTAAATAAACAACTTTTGTGAAAGGATTTTCACAAAAACCCTAACTAGGGACCATTTTGCATAAGTTATAAATTATGTGGTAATTGTGTGAAATAATTAAAATTGTGAGATGCTATAGGATTAAAGTAGTTTTGGCTAAGCTTGGTTAATGAGGAAATTATATAAAAATGGATTTACGAGCTTAGGGGTAAAATTATAATTTTATGAAAGTCTAGGGCAAAATGGTCATTTTGCCAAAATTTGAATTATGAAATGCATTGATTAATATGATGATTAAATTTGTGAATTTTTATCATTTTGGATCAAGAAATGCAAAATTTGGGCCTAGACCGAGGGAAGGCCAAGCAAGTAGACTAAATCCAACTAGGCATTCACTTTTTGTATACCGAGGTAAGTTGTACGTAAGTAAGGCACTTTATCATTATTTTGATGATATGTGTGCTAGTGTAAGACTATGTTTGGGACATGGCGTCAGCCACGATACAAGAGCTAGTGTAAGACCATGTTTGGAACATGGCATCGGCGATTTGGTGAGAGCTAGTGGAAGACCATGTTTGGGACCTGGCATCGACATTGACATGTGTGCTAGTGTAAGACCATGTTTGGGACATGACATCAGCCACATTATGAGAGCCAGTGTAAGACCATGTCTAGGACATGACATCGGCATTGACATGTGTGCTAGTGTAAGACCATGTTTGGGACATGGCATCGGCATTGAGACAAGAGCTAGTGTAAGACCATGTCTAGGACATAGCATCGGTGACATTACGAGAGCCAGTGTAAGACCATGTCTGTGACATGGCATCGGCATTGACATGTGTGCTAGTGTAAGACCGTGTTTGGGACATGGCATCGACATTGAGATGAGAGCTAGTGTAAGACCATGTCTGGGACATGGCATCACCCTCGACATTTAAGCTGGTGTAAGACCATGTTTGGAACATGGCATCAGCAAATCACTGCTTGTGTAATGCTTATCGGATATCCTTTAATATTCCACAAGGTTTCACGGGTTATTTTAAAGTTGATGATAAAAATATGGAATGATATAATCATGTTGTGAGTGGTACAGGTTCTTATTTGAAACTCATAGGATATGAGTCTTGATATGTTGCCTTGATGGTAAGTATGACATGAGTAAGTCCTAACCATGAAAATAATTTTGGGACGATATTGAAATCTTTGGCTTATACTTGTGATATATAGGTATGTAGTGATAACTACCTTTGTTCACTCAAGAATGTTGTGTTGATTCGAAATATGCATGGTTAATGTTGTTACTTATTTATATAAAACTTACTAAGCTTTATGCTTACTCCCTCTCTTTTCATTTTCTTGTAATTCTACCAAGTTAGCATCACGAATCAAGGGACATCGAAGGCATTGATCACACTATCACTTGAAGCATTTGGTATAACTAGTTTAAATGTTTTGAGTATGGAATGTATATTGACTTGATCTTTTGTTTAGTATCATGTTAGTTTAGACACAAATGCTGGATCATATGATGGATGTGATATTCATTTTGTATAGGCCATTAATGTTGGCTAATATTGATTCTTATTAAATGCATTTGATGAAGACTTTTATAGTTGTTGCTGTTTGGTTATGTGTATTTATGCTTGGATTGGTTATGCTTGATGTTGTGGAGGTTGGTGCAAGTAATGGTGGCAAAAAGGCTTGGTACATAGCCTTGTTTTTGTCCACACGGGTAGGCACACGCCCATGTGTGACACACGACTTGTTCCATGGGCGTGTAGTCAGGCCCTGTGTCCCATGAACCTCAATTTTACAAGTCAGTATACATGGTACTAAACACACGAGTAGAGACACCATCGTGTGTCTCAACCATGTCCTCCGGCACGGCCTAACATACGGGTATGCGCCTTGGCCGTGTACCTTTAATTAGTTACTGACGTCGGAAGTAGAATGTCAAGGTTTTTGTACAAAGGCTGAGACACGGGCGTGTCATGGCTGTGTGAGGGAGACGGGCTATGGACACGTGCGTGTGCCAGGTCATGTGAAAACCTCTGTAGGTTTGAATCAAAAAATAAATCCACATAGGATAGGGACATGGGCGTGTCCCGATATGTTCGGGGTGTGTGAGTCACACGGGCCTTCAACATGTTCATGTTAAAAGGACACACGGGTGTGTAACCCTTCCACACGGGTGTGTGCCCCTGTCTACTTGAAATTTTACAAAGTTTTCTAAGGTGCACAGATTTGTATCAAATAAATCTTAAAGTGTGTTCTTGGCCTCGTAGGACCATAGTGGGGACATTAAGGTATTGTGAAAAGTTTTAAAATAGAACGAAACTTCATAACTGGGAAATGTAGTTTGCATGTGCTTAAGTTCGGTAACACCTTCGACATTGAACTCGGGTAAAAGATGTTACATTTAGTGGTATTAGAGCAATAGTTTAGTCGATTCTTGGACTAATCTAGCATTAGTACGAGTCTAGTTATAAATGCCATAAATGTGTTGTGATAGTGTGACAAATCCTGACAAATTTAAATTGTGTTTCCATATAGTAAATTGATCCCGATGGAGCAATGGCGGATGATGTAGAGATTAACGCGCTGGTTCCCGTTGAAAGAACAACGCTAGTAGAGAGGAGGCTCGTGACAATGAGTCAGGGCGAATGGGCTAGAGAAGCCTACCTCCATATGATGGATGCCTCATATTCAGAGTTTGTCGTGCAAATTCGAACACTCCACCTCCCCCACCTCCTCCAATCCCTCAACCTAACCCCATAGCTCCCCAAGCCGTAGAGATGATTAGAAGGAAGAAACCTCCGGTTGACAGAATTAACTAGCAAGGGGCTAAGGAATTTAGAGCGAACATAGATGATGACCCCGAGAGGGCAGAGTTTTGGCTAGAAAATTCCATTGGGGTATTCGATGAGTTGTCTTGCACAGCTAAGGAGTGCATGAAGTGTGTTGTGTCACTCCTGTGAGACTCAGCCTACTAGTGGTGGAACACCCTTGTGTCGGTTATACCAAGGGAAAGGATTACATGGGAGTTCTTCCAAGTGGAATTCCGAAAGAAGTATATTAGTCAGAGGTTTATAAATTCATTGAACTGAAATGTGAAAATGGGGATATTTTTCGGATTGAATCAAGTGAACCGGATAGTTTACTTGTAGTGATTTCTTCTATGACTGCCAAGAAATTTATGAGAAAAGGGTATGAGTCTTATCTCGTATTTGTGTTGAATACCCAAGTGTCAGAAGTGAAGATTGAGTTAGTGCCAGTGGTGTGTGAATTTATGGATGTGTTTCTAGAAGAGTTGCCCGGACTGCCTCCAGCTAGGGAAGTCGTATTTGGTATTGAGTTAGTCCCTAGTACTGTGCCTATATCGATTGCCCTATATAGGATGACACCGTTAGAGTTAAAAGAGTTGAAGGCTCAACTACAAGTTAACAGATAAGGGTTTTACAAGACCAAGCTATTCGCTGTGGGTTGCTCAAGTACTTTTTGTGAAAAAGAAAGACGAGTCGATGAGGTTTTGTATAGACTACATGTGACACCCCTAAAGTGACCCTAGTTGGAAAGTGGTTTCGGGACCACTAAACCGAGTCATAAAGATAATTAACCGTCATAGTTGATGCTCATTATATGTACATATGCATGTGTGAAAATTTCATGTTTGAATTTTGTTAATAGTAAGTGAATTTTATCAAATAGGACTTATGTGAGAAAATTTGGAAATGTGCTAGGCAAATGTAAAGTGGCCTAATAATGCATGTTGTGAAATGATGGGTTTGCATGTCAAATTACCCAAAATTAAAGCATAGTGGCCGGCCATGCTATGGGTGAAAACATGTTGCAAACATGTTGTGTTAGTGAGTTATGTTAGAAAGAATAAAAAAAAGGGGTTAGGATTAAAGTAATGCAAAAAGGTGGAGTGATGAAAAAAAAATGGTCTCATCCATGCCCCCCCCCCTTTGCCGTGAATGGAAGAAAGGAAACAAAGAAAAAAAAAGTGTTCATCCTTGAACATCTTTGGCCGAATAGAAGAAAGAAAGGAAGGGAATGAGCTTGGAGAAAAATCGGCTATGAAGGCTCACTAGATTAAGGTATGTTTAGTGTTGCTTTGAAAGTTCATACATCCCTTGGATGATTAGTCTAAATTCTAACTATCTCATGGATGGATTTGGGATTATTAGAGAGTTAGTATTCGACTAAGAGGCTTCAAAAGTTTTAGTTGAAGCCTTGAGACTATTAGCGTGTTAGCTATATGGATGTGTTAAGTTACTTGAAATGCTAGATAAATTTGAACTCCCTACCAAATTCTTTAGGCAACCCATGTTAGAAATTTCGGTATTGAGATGTCTAGATCTTTCGGCAATTGTAGCTATGGAGGAATAAAGTTTTTGTTTCTTGTTAAATTGGATGAATCTTGTTGTATGAGTGTTTGAACAAACTATGATTAAATGGATGCATAGATTCAAAGTGGGAAGAAATGGGCTATTATATTTGATGCTAATGCCGAATATGAAGATGATGAACTTGAATAAATAATATTCAGCTAGCATGATAAGTTATGAAATATTAAGTAGATGATATAATTGATTGATGAAGTGGCTAATAGGGATTTCTAATGAAATTGTTGCCAAGGACGAATGTATCATGAAGTAAATAAAAAAAATTCTAAATGTGCATTATGTGCTTATATGTGTATTCGGCCAGGGAAGTTCGACATGAAACTTTGATAGGTTTGAGAGATGAATGACCGAATGAGCTAGAGGTTATGTATGGTTGAATTTTATGCACATGTGTGTGTGTGGCATTAGTAGCTAACGGCATTTGACATTGTTTAATTAAAATTAGAAATGAATGCTTGAAAGTTAAATAGGTCACTCTAATGACCAAATATGCTAAAAGCTAATATATGGACAAATGATACGAACGAATTGGTTTTTGAAATGTATATGGTTGCCATATATATGTGTTTGATTGAGAAGTAAATTTGTTTGATTTAGCTCAAGAGCCTAGACGATCAAAGTTGGATAAGGGAAAGGAAAAAAGTGATCGAAGAGCAGTCGTAATCGTTCGGCAACTTCCGAGGTAAGTTTTAAGTGTTTAAACGTTGAGTAAATTCAATTATAATAGGAAATGATGAGTTGATTTAGTAAGATATGATGTGGCCATGATATGTTCTAAGCTCAAATGGTAAGTTCTTAAGTGTTTGAGCTTGGGAATTTAAGGGTAATTTGAAATAGTCTGCTTCGGACAGCAGCAGTAACGTGACTTTAGAAAATCACCATAAATTTATGGACTTGAATTAGAGGCTGAATGAGACATGAAATTAAAGCTTAATGAGCCTAGTTTCTTATAAAAGAAACCGTGTAAGCAAAGGAATTTCCGATAATGAGATATTTAAAGTTGTGTGAGACGGTGTCAGAATGACTCCGAAATCCCCTGTTCTGTTTTTAGAAAATCATTATAAATTGTACAAAAATGGTTATAAGATAAAATTTATATGCTTAGACTCCTTAATGAGTCTAGTTTCAAATGAAATCAAATACAACACATTTTGAATTCTGTAAAATGAGAAATTTGATTCGTAGTGGAGAGTGGTCAGATTAGTCAAACAGTGAAACAGGGGAAACTTTAAGAAAAATCTGGTATTGATTGGCCAAACCTAAAATTCTGGAAATTTTATGGATGGAAGATATACGAGTCTATATTCAGGAAAAATTAACGGAAAGTGATTTGGAGTTTTGTAGCTCCAGTCATAAATAATTTAGTGACTATTGCTCAGGAAAAACAGCTTGTGCTGGATTTGAGATTATGTTGTGAACCTTGATAAACTTGTTTTAGTTGCTCACAAGCTATTGATTAAACCCATACTTGAATTCTAAATCGTGATATTGTAAGTTTATGAGTATTCGAATATGAAATGATAGTATGGCCTAATGGCCGATGTGATGAATGTGAAAGTGTATATATGTGATAAGGCCTAATGGCCGATGTGATGAATGTGAAAGTGTATATATGTGATAATGCCTAATGGCCGATGTGATGAATGTGAAAGTGTATATATATGTGATAGGGCCTAATGGCCGATGTAATGAATGTGAAAGTGTATATATATGTGATAGGGCCTAATGGCCGATGTGATGAATGTGATAAGTCCCGAAGGGCATTTGTGTCAGTACTATATTCGGGTTAAAATCCCGCAGGCTTTATGCGAGAATATTATCACTGATTAATGTCTGCAAGCTTCGTGCTCGTACTATTTCCGAGCTCTAAAGACCCGATGACTACGTGTGGGGATTTTGTCCGGGTAAGACCCGATAACTTCGTGTGGAGATTATGTCCGGGTAAGACTTCGTAATAAGAATTGCTTATAAATATATTCAATGCGAAAGGTTAAACAGGTATGTACTCCAAGTTTATATGTGAGCTTGATTTGCACTAAATCATAAGGTAGTTATGTGACGCATACGAGAGCAATCTATGAGACTATTCCTATGATTATGTGACATCGGATCAGAGTGAGAGGTTATGTGAAATCATACGATATATCTATGTCACATGAGCTCACTTTTATGTGAAAGTTTATCTGCCTATTGTATATGATGAGATGTGCATATTCGGTAAAGGGATGGTATGCCTGAAGGAAGAGTGAAAGAAAAATACGAACAACTATGTTATAATTTGATTGTTATCTGTTGACACTGCTTAAAACTTACTAACCATTGTAATGCTTACTCCGTTTACTCTGTTTTATAGATCTCATTGCGAAGCTACAGGCTCGGGGATCGTCAGCAACTAGTCACACTATCACTATCCACTGTTTGGTACTGCTATGTTTTGGATTATCTTATGGCATGTATAAAATAGACTAGTGGCGGAAGAATATTTTGGTTAATGTATATAGCCATGCGAAAATGGCTTATATATGTTTGAGCATAATGTTATAATCATTTGGTATGGAATGGTTAATCACTATCATAATTTGTGCTATTTATGCTAAAAGGGTTAGTTGAATCATGGAACCTATGAAATAGGTAAAGGCTACCTTAAAGGCAGATGCTGGCAGCAGCAGTGATGTAGATTTGGAAAATCTCTAAAAATAGTAGGATTGGAATTAAATAATGAATAAATTATGTAAACGAACCTTGATGAATCTATTTTCATAGGAAAGTAATGAAACGATCATATGGACAGTATGTTAAGAGATATTCAGGTTCTCGTGAGACAGGGCCAGAACGGTTTCTGGATTCCCTATTCCGACTTTGGAAATTTATTATAAATTAACCAGAGATAATTAGAAGTCATGCCATATATGCATAGATTCCTCTCTGAGTCTAGTTTCTATAGAAACAAACGGCATCAGTATTGAAGATCTGTGCAGGGAGATATCCAAGTTGTAATACGCAAAGGTCAGTGTAGTCGATCCCTGTAACATGGGAGACTTGAATAATAAACTGTACTAATTGGCCCGACCAAAAATTCTAGAAACAAATATGTAGATGGGCATATGAGTCTAGTTTCAGGGAAAAATTACGAAACTGATTTTTGAGTTGGGAAACTCAAGATTTGATTTTTAAGGTGACAGTGTCGCAGTTAGCCAACTGCCTGGAAAATTTTAAAATGGACTGCGATAGTAAGCGAATTTAGTCTGTGAACCCCTCGTGTCCGACTCCGGCAACGGTCTCGGGTACGGGGTGTTACAATTTTATTGGTATCAGAGCTACGGTTTAGTCGATTCTAGGACTAACGTAGCACGCGTGAGTCTATTTATACATGCCATAAAGTGATAAAATGATAGTGTGATGATTTTTGGCTATTAAAATGTGTTTGCTGTATTGTAATGAATCTTGATCCCGATCGAGCTGTAGCAAGCTTCTGACTATGAGAATTTGCGATATAACTTCATTTAGATATGCCTAAATTATTAAGTTGATCAGGTACGTATCATGTACTCGTATTTGAATTTCGATTTGGATTGAATTATAAGGGTATAAGTGATGCAATTTTGAAGGAGTGTTATGACTATAAATGTGATTTTTGTATGTGGCTATGGAACTGGAAGTTGAATGGTCGATAAGCATGTTGTGTTTGTATTCAAGTAATGTAAATGATATACTAATGTGTATTGCTATATGTGTATATGTATGTAGAGACGAAATTGTCGAATGTAAAAAGGCAGTGAAGCGTATAGAGTGGTTGGTTTTCAGCACTAAGTGTGCGGGCAATAAGTGTTCACGGTTGTGAGATTGGCACTAAGTGTGCGGGCTTGAAATGCATGGCACTAAGTGTGCGAGTTTAAAGTACATGGCACTAAGTGTGCGTGGTTGATTATTAAGCACTATGTGTGCGAACCCACTATATATATATTTTCTATCAATTATTTATATTAAGGGTGCGACCTTACCAAGTCGATTTCGGACAGCGGAAAGGGGTAAGTTCTTGAGTAATAGAGCTTAAATTATGATTTCATTAGATCATGCTTTAAGCAAATCAAAATCATGCTCTTTGTGTGTGGCTATTGAGCCGAAATTGCAAGAATGATAAGTGTCTTGTGTTTGAGTTTTGCTAATGAAAATGAAATACGAATGTGTCATGATTTATTGTTAAATGTGCATGGTTATTCGAATGATGTCCGGGCTAAGTCCCGAAGGCTTTGTGCTAAGTGACCATATCCGGACTAAGATCCGAAGGCATTGGTGCGAGTTACTAAATCCGGGCTAAGTCCCGAAGAGCATTCATGCTAGCGATGTATCCGGGCTAAGTCCCGAAGAGCATTCATGCTAGTGATGTATCCGGGCTAAGTTCCGAAGAGCATTCATGCTAGTGATATATCCGGGCTAAGTCCCGAGGAGCATTCGTGCTAGTGATGTATCCGGGCTAAGTTCCGAAGAGCATTCGTGCTAGTGATATATCCGTGCTAAACCCCAAAGAGCATTCGTGCTGGTGTTATATCCGGGCTAGGTCCCGAAGAGTAATCAAGCTGGTGACGTGTATTCGGGCCTTCGTGCCTAGTAGGCTTCGTGCCGGTAATTTGAGCAAAGTTTAAGTGCTCATTACTATACGAATTCAAATTTAAATGAGATGATATGTTTAAAAGTGTACATACATGATGTTTATAGACTTGGTTAAGTCATATCAATGTGTATTAACGAATGAATAAGAGCACTATGTATGTGAATGATTAGAGGCACTGTGTGTGTGCGAATTCCTTTAACTGAGCACTATGAGTGCGAGATCGGTCAGTGGGCACTAAGTGTGTGAAGTGGAGTTCATGTAAGACCTCGTTTGGGACGAAGGCATTGATTTGAGATAGTGTGTAAGACCATGTCTGGGACATGGCATCGGCTCGATATGTGAGAATATGTAAGACCATATCTAGGATATGGCATTGTAAGAGCTATATGTGCTATTGCTGAATGGACACTATTTTGTTAATCTTGTTCAAGAAATTATTTTGATTAAGTTTCGACATTCGAAAGTTTGAAAGAATTTTTGATAAATGTTGATAATTTTGGATATACGAGTTATGCGCTAGAATAAATCTCATGCCAGTGTATTATATTAGGCTTTATGCCTATTCGACTGTATACGGGTAACGTTAACTATGATTGAATGTGCTAAATTAACTAAATGTTCAGGTACGTGGAAGTTGACTTTTCTTTTGGAAATGAGTTTAGTTGAATATTGAGATGTGATAAAGTTATAAAGGATATTTATTGGGATGTTTGAGTATATATGTACTTTCGGTTAGGTTACAGCTTATTCATGAATGAAAATGTGGGTTACAAATATGTGGGTTGATGATGTGAATTATACATGTTAATATGTGCTCAATATGTGTTTGAAATGCATTTGTGAAT
This sequence comes from Gossypium hirsutum, assembly GCF_007990345.1. Classification (NCBI taxonomy): domain Eukaryota; kingdom Viridiplantae; phylum Streptophyta; class Magnoliopsida; order Malvales; family Malvaceae; genus Gossypium; species Gossypium hirsutum. The sequence goes on along the minus strand of NC_053434.1, from coordinate 45,009,579 downwards.
TAAGTTAAGTGATTATTGCTTATGAAATCAAGAAAATGAGATATATGTGCATACTTGTAGAAATGTTTATGTATTTGTTTTAAGATAAGAAAATGATTTTATGGATCGATGCGAAATCAGTAATGAATTACAATTGCTATCGATGAGCTAATGTTTATATGGATATAATTCAATAAGAGGACGTTATCCTAAACTATGCATCGGTAGAAATTTTCGAGGACGAAAATCCCTAAAGGGGGAAGAGTTGTGACACCCCTAAAGTGACCCTAGTCGGAAAGTGGTTTCGGGACCACTAAACCGAGTCATAAAGATAATTAACCGTCATAGTTGATGCTGATTATATGTACATATGCATGTGTGAAAATTTCATGTTTGAATTTTGTTAATAGTAAGTGAATTTTATCAAATAGGACTTATGTGAGAAAATTTGGAAATGTGTTAGGCAAATGTAAAGTGGCCTAATAATGCATGTTGTGAAATGATGGGTTTGCATGTCAAATTACCCAAAATTAAAGCATAGTGGCCGGCCATGCTATGGGTGGAAACATGTTACAAACATGTTGTGTTAGTGAGTTATGTTAGAAAGAATAAAAAAAGGGTTAGGATTAAAGTAATGCAAAAAGGTGGAGTGATGAAAAAAAAAATGGTCTCATCCATCCCCCCCTTTGCCGTGAATAGAAGAAAGGAAACAAAGAAAAAAAAGTGTTCATCCTTGAACATCTTTGGCCGAATAGAAGAAAGAAAGGAAGGGAATGAGCTTGGAGAAAAATCGGCTATGAAGACTCACTAGATTAAGGTATGTTTAGTGTTGCTTTGAAAGTTCATACATCCCTTGGATGATTAGTCTAAATTCTAACTATCTCATGGATGGATTTGGGATTATTAGAGAGTTAGTATTCGACTAAGAGGCTTCAAAAGTTTTAGTTGAAGCCTTGAGACTATTAGCATGTTAGCTATATGGATGTGTTAAGTTACTTGAAATGCTAGATAAATTTGAACTCCCTACCAAATTCTTTAGGCAACCCATGTTAGAAATTTCGGTATTGAGATGTCTAGATCTTTCGGCCATTGTAGCTATGGAGGAATAAAGTTTTTGTTTCTTGTTAAATTGGATGAATCTTGTTGTATGAGTGCTTGAACAAACTATGATTAAATGGATGCATAGATTCAAAGTGGGAAGAAATGGGCTATTATATTTGATGCTAATGCCGAATATGAAGATGATGAACTTGAATAAATAATATTCAGCTAGCATGATAAGTTATGAAATATTAAGTAGATGATATAATTGATTGATGAAGTGGCTAATAGGGATTTCTAATGAAATTGTTGCCAAGGCTGAATGTATCATGAAGTAAATAAAAAAAAAATTCTAAATGTGCATTATGTGCTTATATGTGTATTCGGCCAGGGAAGTTCGACATGAAACTTTGATAGGTTTGAGAGATGAATGACCGAATGAGCTAGAGGTTATGTATGGATGAATTTTATGCACATGTGTGTGTGTGGCATTAGTAGCTAATGGCATTCGGCATTGTTTAATTAAAATTAGAAATGAATGCTTGAAAGTTAAATAGGTCACTCTAATGACCAAATATGCTAAAAGCTAATATATGGACAAATGATACGAACGAATTGGTTTTTGAAATGTATATGGTTTCCATATATATGTGTTTGATTGAGAAGTAAATTTGTTTGATTTAGCTCAAGAGCCTAGAGGATCAAAGTTGGATAAGGGAAAGGAAAAAAGTGATCGAAGAGCAGTCGTAATCGTTCGGCAACTTCCGAGGTAAGTTTTAAGTGTTTAAACGTTGAGTAAATTCAATTATAATAGGACATGATGGGTTGATTTAGTAAGATATGATGTGGCCATGATATGTTCTAAGCTCAAATGGTAAGTTCTTAAGTGTTTGAGCTTGGGAATTTAAGGGTAATTTGAAATAGTCTGCTTCGGACAGCAGCAGTAACGTGACTTTATAAAATCACCATAAATTTATGGACTTGAATTAGAGGCTGAATAAGACATTAAAATAAAGCTTAATGAGTCTAGTTTCTTATAAAAGAAACCGTGTAAGCAAAGGAATTTCCGATAATGAGATATTTAAAGTTGTGTGAGACGGTGTCAGAATGACTCTGAAATCCCCTATTCTGTTTTTAGAAAATCATTATAAATTGTACAAAAATGGTTATAAGATAAAATTTATATGCTTAGACTCCTTAATGAGTCTAGTTTCAAATTAAATCAAATACAACACATTTTGAATTCTGTAAAATGAGAAATTTGATTCGTAGTGAAGAGTGGTCAGATTAGTCAAACAGTGAAACAGGGGAAACTTTAAGAAAAATCTGGTATTGATTGACCAAACCTAAAATTCTGGAAATTTTATGGATGGAAGATATACGAGTCTATACTCAGGAAAAATTAACGGAAAGTGATTTGGAGTTTTGTAGCTCCAGTCATAAATAATTTAGTGACTATTGCTCAGGAAAAACAGCTTGTGCTGGATTTGAGATTATGTTGTGAACCTTGATAAACTTGTTTTAGTTGCTCACAAGCTATTGATTAAACCCATACTTGAATTCTAAATCGTGATATTGTAAGTTTATGAGTATTCGAATATGAAATGATAGTATGGCCTAATGGCCGATGTGATGAATGTGAAAGTGTATATATGTGATAAGGCCTAATGGCCGATGTGATGAATGTGAAAGTGTATATATGTGATAATGCCTAATGGCCGATGTGATGAATGTGAAAGTGTATATATGTGATAATGCCTAATGGCCGATGTGATGAATGTGAAAGTGTATATATATGTGATAGGGCCTAATGGCCGATGTGATGAATGTGATAAGTCCCGAAGGGCATTTGTGTCAGTACTATATCCAGGTTAAAACCCCGCAGGCTTTATGCGAGAATATTATCACTGATTAATGTCCGTAAGCTTCGTGCTCGTACTATATCCGAGCTCTAAAGACCCGATGACTACGTGTGGGGATTTTGTCCGGGTAAGACCCGATAACTTCGTGTGGAGATTATGTCCGGGTAAGACTTCGTAATAAGAATTGCTTATAAATATATTCAATGCGAAAGGTTAAACAGGTATGTACTCCAAGTTTATATGTGAGATTGATTTGCATTAAATCATAAGGTAGTTATGTGACGCATACGAGAGCAATCTATGAGACTATTCCTATGATTATGTGACATCGGATCAGAGTGAGAGGTTATGTGAAATCATACGATATATCTATGTCACATGAGCTCACTTTTATGTGAAAGTTTATCTGCCTATTGTATATGATGAGATGTGCATATTCGGTAAAGGGATGGTATGCCCGAAGGAAGAGTGAAATAAAAATACGAACAACTATGTTATAATTTGATTGTTATCTGTTGACACTGCTTAAAACTTACTAAGCATTGTAATGCTTACTCCGTTTACTCTGTTTCCTCTGTTTTATAGATCTCATTGCGAAGCTACAGGCTCGGGGATCGTCAGCAACTAGTCACACTATCACTATCCACTGTTTGGTACTGCTATGTTTTGGATTATCTTATGGCATGTATAAAATAGACTAGTGGCGGAAGAATATTTTGGTTAATGTATATAGCCATGCGAAAATGGCTTATATATGTTTGAGCATAATGTTATAATCATTTGGTATGGAATGGTTAATCACTATCATAATTTGTGCTATTTATGCTAAAAGGGCTAGTTGAATCATGGAAACTATGAAATAGGTAAAGTCTACCTTAAAGGCAGATGCTGGCAGCAGCAGTGATGTAGATTTGGAAAATCACTAAAATAGTAGGATTGGAATTAAATAATGAATAAATTATGTAAACGAACCTTGATGAATATATTTTCATAGGAAAGTAACGAAACGATCATATGGATAGTATGTTAAGAGATATTCAGGTTCTCGTGAGACAGGGCCAGAACGGTTTCTGGATTCCCTGTTCCGACTTTGGAAATTCATTATAAATTAACCAGAGATAATTAGGAGTCATGCCATATATGTATAGATTCCTATCTGAGTCTAGTTTCTATAGAAAGAAACAGCATCAGTATTGAAGCTCTGTTCAGGGAGATATCCAAGTCGTAATGCGCAGAGGTCAGTGTAGTCGATCCCTGTAACATGGGAGACTTTGACTAATAAACTGTACTAATTGGACCTGACCAAAAATTCTAGAAACAAATATGTAGATGGGCATATGAGCCTAGTTTCAGGGAAAAATTACGAAACTGATTTTTGAGTTGTGAAACTCAAGATATGATTTTTAAGGTGACAGCGTCGCAGTTAGCCAACTGCCTGGAAAATTTTAAAATGGACTGCGATAGTAAGCGAATTTAGTCTTTGAACCCCTCGTGTCCGACTCCGGCAACAGTCTCGGGTACGGGGTGTTACAATTTTTTTGAATTTTCACACATGCATATGTACATATAATGAGCATCAACTATGACGATTAATTATCTTTATGACTCGGTTTAGTGGTCCCGAAACCACTTTCTGACTAGGGTCACTTTAGGGGTGTCACACTACAGACAGTTCAACAAGGTGACGATGAAGAACAAGTATCCCTTGCCAAGGATCGACGCTTGTTTGATCAATTAAAGGTAGCTACTGTGTTTTCTAAGATAGACTTGAGATCCAGTTATTACCAACTAAGAGTTAAGGAGCAAGATGTGCTGAAAACTGCGTTTTGGATGAGATATGGGCATTATGAGTTCCTTGTTATGCCCTTTGGCTTAACAAATGCTCCCGTCATGTTTATGGACTTAATGATCCGTATTTTTCGGCCAAACTTGGACAAATTTGTTGTGGTTTTTATTGATGATATATTGATCTATTCTTGTGATGAGAGTGAACATGTAGAGCATTTAAGAACCATTTTATAGATTTTAAGAGATAAGCAATTGTATGCCAAGTTTAGTAAAAGTGAGTTTTGGCTTCGAGAGATTGGATTCTTAGGACGTATTGTGTCGGGTGATGGAATTAGGGTTGATCTGGGTAAGATCTCAGCTATTGTTAAGTGGAAACCGCTGAGGAATGTACTGGAGATTATAAGCTTTCGAAGCTTAGCAGGCTACTATGGAAGATTTTCAGCCATTAAGTTCTCTTATAAGTAAGTGATTTTGATAAATTTTCTTAAACATTTTTGTACTTTTGGGACTTTTGTAGCATAAGCTATCTAATGGGGGGACTATTTTGCAAAATGGTTGAGAGTCTAGGGTTTTGCCATGAGACTACTCATGTTGTTTGCTGAATTTTTATGGAAGAAAATGAATATTGGTTGTTAAATAAACAACTTTTGTGTAAGGATTTTCATGAAAACCCTAACTAGGGAACATTTTGCATAAGTTATAAAATATGTTTGAAATTTGTGAAATAATTGAAATTGTGAGATGCTATAGGCTTAAAGTAGTTTTGGCTAAGCTTGGTTAATGAGGAAATTCAATAAAAATCGATTTACGAGCTTAAGGGTAAAATTGTAATTTTATGAAAGTCTAGGGGTAAAATGGTTATTTTGCCAAAATATGAATTATGAAATTCATTGATTAATATGATGATTAAATTAGTGAATTTTTATATTTTAGATCAAGAAATACAAAATCCGGGCCTAGACCGGGGGAAGGCTAAGCAAGTAGAATCAATCCAACTAGTCGCCCACTTTTTGGATACTAAGGTAAGTTGTACAGAAGTAAGGCAAGTTTATCATTATTATGTGTTGGATGATTAATTTTGCGTAATATGGTTGAGATTGCTTATGAGTAATGCATAATGAAATTTAATGTAGTAAAGTCCCGATTGAACCTAGGAATAGATTAGATATCCATGCCATGACATTTGGGTGATATGTGTGCTAGCGTAAGACCATGTCTGGGACATGGTGTCGGCCATAATATGAGAGCCAGTGTAAGATCATGTTGAAACATGGCATCGAAAATATGGTGAGAGCCAGTGTAAGACCATGTATGGGACATGGAATCGGCATTGACATGTGTGCTAGTGTAAGACCATGTCTAGGACATGGCATCAGCCACATTATGAGAGCTAGTGTAAGACCATGTCTGGGACATGGTATCGACATTGACATGTGTCCTAGTCTAAGACCATGTCTGGGACATGCCATCAACATTGAAACAAGAGCTAGTGGAAGACCATGTTTGGGACATGGCATCAACCTCGACATGTAAGCCAGTGTAAGACCATGTTTGGAACATGGTATCGACAATTCACCGCTTGTGTAAGGCTTCTCGGATATCCTTTAGTATTCCTCATGGTTTCACGGGGTTATTTTAAAGTTAATGATAAAAATATGGAATGATATAATCATGTTGTGAGTGGTACATATTTTTATCCGAAACTCATAAGATATGAGTCTAGATATGTTGCCTTCATGGTAAGTATGACATGAGTAAGTTCTAACCATGAAAATGATATTGGGACGATATTGAAATCTTTGGCTTATACTTGTGATATATAGGCATGTAGTGATAATTACCTTTGTTCACTCAAGAATGTTGTGTTGATTTGAAATATGCATGGTTAATGTTGTTACTTATTTATATAAAACTTACTAAGCTTTATGCTTACTCCCTCTCTTTTCATTTTCTTATAGTTCTGCCAAGTTAGCATCGGGAAGCAAGGGACGTTGGAGGCATTGATCACACTATCACTTGAAGCTTTTGGTATAGCTAGTTTAAGTGTTTTGAGTATGGCATGAATAGGGGCTTGATCTTTTGTTTAGTATCATGTTAGTTTAGCCACAAGTGTTGGCTTATATGATGGATGTGATATTCATTTTGTATAGGCCATTAATGATGGCTAATAATGATTCTTATTAAATGTATTTGATGAAGACTTTCATTGTTGTGGCTATTTGGTTTTGTGTATTTATGCTTGGATTGGTTATGCTTGATGTTATGTAGGTTGGTGCAAGTAAGGGTGGATAAAAGGCTTGGTAGATAGCCTTGTTCTTTCCATACGGGCAGACACATGGGGGTGTGTCTTGACCATGTGTGACACATGGCTTGTCCCATGGGCATGTAGTCAGGCCATGTGTCCCCTGCACCTCAATTTTGTAAGTCAAAATGCATGGTAGTAAACATACGGGTAGAGACATGGCTGTGTGTCTCAACCGTGTTGAGGACACAACCTAACACATGGGCGTGTGCCTTGGCTATATACCCTTAATTGGTTTCTGACGTTAGAAACAGAATGTCAAGGTTTTTGTACACGGGCTGAGACACGGGCATGTCATTTTCGTGTGAGGGACATGGGCCATAGACACAGGCGTGTGCCAGGTTGGGTGAAAACCTCTGTAAGTTCGAATCGAAAAATAAATCCACACAGGACAGGGACATGGGTGTGTCCCGATATGTTAGGCCGTGTGAGTCACACGGGCCTCCAACATGCTTATGTTAAAAGGACACATAGGCGTGTGACCCTTCCACATGGGCGTGTGCCTCTGTCTACTTAAAATTTTACAAAGTTTTCTAGGGTGCACAGATTTGTCCCGAATAAATCCTAAAGTGTGTTTGGGGCCTCGTAGACCCATAGTGGGGACATTAAGGTATTGTGAAAAGTTTTAAATTAGAGTGAAACTTCATAATTAGGAAATGTACGTTTGTATGTGCTTAAGTCCGGTAACACCTCGTATCCCGTTTAGACATCGAACTCGGGTAAGGGGCATTACATAGGTACTCCGTGCAATCTCACAACCTTGAAAATGTACAACTCAGCTAACTTATCGAGCGAATAATCCGTTCGTACCAGAATAAAATGAGTCGATTTGGTCAGTCTATCAAAAACCATCCATATTGCATCTTTCTTACTGGGAGAAAGGGGCAAACCCGATTCAAAATCCATAGTGATTCTGTCCCATTTCCACTCGGGAATCATAATCAGCTACAGTAACCCAGACGATACCTGATGCTCAGCTTTGACTTGCTGACAAATTAAACTTTTCGAAACAAATTCAGAGATATCACGCTTTGTACCAGACCACCAATGAAGCTGTTTCAGATCGTTATACATTTTTGTACTTCCCAGATGAATAGATAACTGACTACTATGAGCTTTATTTAAAATCATCTAAATCAACTCTGAATTTCTCAGGACACATAATCGGCCTCTGAATCTCAAACAATCATCAGCATCAACCTAAAATTTTGAATCAGGGTTTTGACATTGAGCTCGTTTTGCTAACATTTCTTTATCAACTATTTGGGCTTCAAATCTGCTGTAAAAACAACAGTCTCGCTTTCATGTCAGCCACAATCGCACCGTCATCAGATTGGGCTAACTGAGTATTCATTTCACGTGGAGCAAACAAAGATTTTCGACTGAATGCATTAGCAACAACATTAGCCTTTCCTGGATGGTAGTCCATTACTAGCTCATAATCTTTTAACAATTCCAACCATCTCTACTACTGCAAATTCAAATCTTTTTAAGTCATCAGATATTTCAAACTCTTGTGAACTGAATAAATATGACAGTTTGTGACAGCCGAAAATTGACCCTAGTCGGGAAGTGGTTTCGGGACCACAAAACCGAGTCATAAAAATAATTGATTTCCATATTCTATGCTTACTATGTGTGTACATGAGTATGTGGAAGTTTCATTCTCCAATTTTGCCAATTGCATAAGAAATTATTAAATAGGGATTGATATGAGACATGGTGAAAATATGATAGGCTAATTTAAAATGGTCTATTAATGCATGTTGTGAAAATGATGGGTTTGCATGTCAAATTACCCAAAATTTGAGCTAGTGGTTGGCCATGCTATGGGTGGAAACATGTTGGGAACATGTTGGCCTAGTGAGGTATGTAGGAAAAAAATAAAATAAGGGGCATGGGCATAAAATAATGAAAAGGAGTATGATGAATACAAAAAAAAGTGTGTAGTTGTTTCCCCCCCCCATTGCCGTGAGCTAAAGAAAAGAAAGGAGAAAATTTTGTTCATCCTTTCTCATCTTCATTTAGCCGAAACTAGAAAGAAAAAAAGAAAGAAAAAAAAATGCTCATCCTTTGGTTCATCCTTGGCCAAAAATTTTAAGGAGGAAGGAAGAAGAAAGGTTGAAGAGGTTCGGCCATGCATATAGCTAGGCTAAGGTATGTTTGATGATGTTCCATGAGATGCATGCATGTTTTAGTTGTTAGCTTGAGTTCTACCTAGCCCATGGTCTAAATATTGCTATGTGATGGAAATGACACTCGGCCATGGATGCATCATTCTTGGTTGATGTTTGATGTTGTGGTGATGAGGCATGAAGATGAGTTAAGATTCGGCCTAGGTGGAGTTTGTGTTAATGCCATTGCATGCTAAATATGAAGCTTGTTAATGATGCATGTGATGGTGGCTTGATGATTCTTGAACCTCCTTTTTAGCATTTTTGAGTGAGCACATATGTGCTTTGGTTGCTAAATGGAGAAGAATCGGCTAGCAAGTTGTGTGCTAAGGCCGAATATAACTTTTGCATGTTAATGAGCAATGCATGTGTTAAATTGATGGAAAGGGAGAGGATGCTTTACTAGTGTGTATATGTGTGTATTAGCCAAGTTTTGAACTTGAAACAAAAGGGTGTTTAGTCAATACAAGTGACCATACTTGTAGAATGTATTAAGTGTGGAAATCGACCCCAAAATAGACATGCATATTCGACCAAGGGGGAAAAATTAGCTAAAATGTTGAGTTTGATTCATGATTCCGTACATATGTGACTTTAATGTCTAATGTATAAATATGGGCTAAGTGCCTTGTGTTCCTCTTTTCGATGCTCAAATGATTAAATCAATTTATTTGTTTAATTAAGCTCAAGAGCAAAGGGGAACTAAATCCGATAAAGGGAAGGAAAAGTGGTCGAATAGCTATCGGAATCGTTCGACAACACCCGAGGTAAGTTCTTGAGTAAAAGAGCTTAAATTATGATGTGATTAGATCATGTTTTGAGCAAATTAAAATCATGCTCTTTGTGTGGCTATTGAGCCGAATTTGCAAGAATGATAAATGTCTTGTGTTTGAGTTTTGCTAACGAAAATGAAATACGAATGGGCCATGATTTATTGTTAAATGTGCATGGTTATTTGAATGCTGTCCAGGCTAAGTCCCGAAGGCTTGTGCTAAGTGACAATATCCGGACTAAGATCCGAAGGCATTTGTGCGAGATACTAATTCCGGGCTAAGCCCGAAGGCATTTGTACGAGTTACTAAATTCGGGTTAAGTCCCGAAGGCATTTGTGCGAGTTACTAAATCCGGGTTAAGTCCCGAAGGCATTTGTGAGAGTTACTAAATCCGGGTTAAGTCCCGAAGGCATTTGTGCGAATTACTATAACCGGCTATGTCCCGAAGGCATTTGAACGAGGAGCTATATCCGGTTAAATTCCGAAGGTACGTGATTTGGGAATGAATGAACTTGCTGTAAAATTCCAGTTAATACTCTCGAAACATCCCAACATTGAGATATGTTTCGTATGTGCTTGAATTTAGTTGAGCCCTTACAAATAAGTATTCGCTCAGTGGATAAACGAGCTACCGGCCTTTGGCTGAGTTGATCTTTTGTGTATGTACATAAGGGTTGATAATGTGAAGCAAGTACGATATCGTAAATTTGTGCATATGAAATTATCCGTTTAGCTATATGAATGCTATACTTTTGTTGTGCTGGAATTCCTTGCTCAAAACTTACTAAGCATAAATTGCTTACTCCGTTTTATTGCTCCTCTGTTTTATAGATTTGGTTCTCCAGCTATCGGACTCGGGATCTTGAGGTCAAAGTCGCCCACACTATCAAAGCCCCCTTTTGGTACAATTTTGGTTGAACTTCGAAATGGCATGTATAGGACTACCCGTTTGTTGTGGGTCGTGGACCCTTTGGACTTGTATAAATTTTGGATAGCCATGCGAAAATGGCTTATATGTGTTTGAGTATGTTGTTATAATCATTTGGTGTGGATATGCTTGACAAGGATTGGCCATGGGGATGGTTAATCACTTTCATAAATTGTGCTATTTATGCAAAAAGGGCTAGTCGAATCATGGAAACCATGAAATAGGTAAAGTCTACCTTAAAGGCAGATGCTGACAGCAGCAGTGATGTAGATTTGGAAAATCACTAAAAATAGTAGGAAGGGAATTAAATAGTGAATAAATTATTTAAACAAACCTTGATGAATCTACTTTCATAGTAAAGTAACGAAACAATCATACGGATAGTATGTTAAGAGATATTCAGGTTCTCGTGAGACAGGGCCAGAACGGTTTCTGGATTTCCTGTTCCGACTTTGGAAATTCATTACAAATTAACCAGAGATAATTAGGAGTCATACCATATATGGATAGATTCCTCTATGAGCCTAGTTTCTATAGAAACAAACGGCATCAGTATTGGAGCCCTGTACAAGGAGATATCCAAGTCGTAATGCGCAAAGGTTAGGGTAGTCAATCCCTGTAACATGGGAGACTTTGACTAATAAACTGTACTAATTGGCCCAACCAAAAATTCTAGAAAAAAATATTTAGATGGGCATATGAGTCTAGTTTCAGGGAAAAATCACGAAACTTATTTTCGAGTTGTGAAACTCAAGATATGATTTTTAAAGCGACTAGTACGCAGATTGGCAGTGTCTGAGAAATATTTTTATAAGGGGTTTAAAGTCTGTTAATACCTCGTGTTCGACTCCGGTGTCGGTCTCGGGTTCGGGGTGTTACATTTGATTGGTATCAGAGCTACGGTTTAGTCGATTCTAGGACTACCGTAATGCGTTGGGTCTAGCTATACATGCCATTTTATGTGATTACTTGATAGTGTGGTGATTTCTGAAAATTGTAAATGTGTTTAATTATAGTAATGGATCCCGATCCCGACCGAGAGGTAGCTGATGATCTTGAGAGTGTAGCGCCTGCTCCCGCACAAGGGACAGCGCCGGCGGACTCTCAACCTAATGCTAGTAACCCGAATGAGGAAGCTAGAAAAGCTTTCTATAGCGTGATGAATGATTGGTTCAACCAATACATTCGAACTAATACGGCTGTTCCACAACCTCCATTCCCGACTAATACCACCCCCGCACCTACAATACCTCCAGTAACTGACCAAATAAGGTCAAATAAGCCCCCAGTTGACAGAATCCGAAAACATGGGGCTACTAAATTTAAGGCTACGACTAGCGACGATGCCGAGCAAGCTGAATTTTGGTTGGACAACACTATCCGGGTACTCGATGAGCTATCTTGTACACCCGATGAATGCCTAAAGTGTACTATCTCCTTGCTACGCGATCCTGCCTACTATTGGTGGAGTACTCTGACTTCTGTTGTGCCCCGAGATCAAGTAACTTGGGAGTTTTTCCAAACTGAGTTTCGAAAAAAGTATATCAGTCAGAGATTTGTTGATCAAAAACGGAAGGAATTTCTTGAGCTTAAGCAAGGTTCCATGTCAGTTACTGATTACGAGCGAAAATTTGTTAGACTTAGTAGATACGCTCGGGAATGTGTTTCGTCCGAGGCTATCATGTGTAAACACTTCGAGGATGGGCTGAATGAAGATATAAAAATGTTCGTTGGCGTTCTTGAAATACGAGAGTTCGTAGTACTTGTCGAGCGAGCTTGTAAAGCCGAAGAGCTTAGAAAAGAAAAACAAAAAGTTGATGAGGGAACTGGAGAGTTTCGTAAAAGATCTTCGGGAAAGTCTCTTCAACAGGCATCGAAGAAATTTCGAGATGATGTGGGCTGGTCGAGAGGCACTTCGGGCCTTTTTAGACGAGATCGTGATCGACCCCCTGTGGGTACACGAGGCACTTCGGTCGCCAGTGTTGGGAATGAACGTCGAGACAGAACGAAATGTCGATATTGTGGTAAATGGCATTCGGGGAGTTGTAGATTCCCTGACCGCTCCTGTTACAAGTGCGGATCAGTTGACCACTTCATTAAAGATTGCCCGAGGTTGTCTGAACAGAATGTAAATCAGAGTGGGAAACCGGGTGCTACCACTGCTCGAGGTAGACCATCTGGAAATACGGGCAATGCTAGTGGCGGCCAGAGAGGATCTAGAGATGCTACGACCAGATCCGAGGCTCGTGCGTCTGCTAGAGCTTATGCTATACGTGCCCGCGAGGATGCTTCTTCGCCTGATGTTATTACCGGTACTTTTACTCTCTTTGATACTAATGTAATTGCTTTGATTGACCCCGGTTCTACTCATTCTTACATATGTGAAACCTTAGCATCCAGTAAGACTTTACCTATTGAGTCTACTGAGTTCGTAATTAGGGTGTCAAATCCCTTGGGTCGTTACGTGCTTGTCGACAAAGTGTGTAAGAAATGTCCCCTAGAAATTCGAGGTTCCTGTTTTCCGGCGGACTTGATGCTTTTGCCGTTTGATGTTATTCTTGGTTTGGATTGGTTGACCGCGCATGATGCGGTTGTGAATTTCAAAAGCAAGACTATTGATTTGAGGTGCGCAAATAACGAAGTAATCCGAGTTGAGTCTACGGACTTGGAGGGGATGCCAGCTGTAATATCAGCAATGTTGGCCCAGAAATATGTAAGAAAAGGGTGCGAAGCATACCTTGCGTATGTACTGGATGACAAAGAATTAGACAAGAAACCCGAATCTGTGCCGGTGGTTTGTCAATACCCGGATGTTTTTCCTGAAGAATTACCGGGTTTACCACCTGTTCGGGAGGTAGAGTTTGGTATTGAGCTTGTACTTGGGACTACGCCGATTTTGATAGCTCCGTATCGTATGGCACCCACCGAGTTAAAAGAGTTGAAAGCTCAGTTGCAAGAATTGACGGATAGAGGTTTTGCTCGACCAAGTTTCTCACCTTGGGGTGCACCAGTATTGTTCGTGAAAAAAGAAGGACAGAACCATGAGGTTGTGCATTGACTATCGTCAACTGAATAAAGTGACGATAAAGAACAAATATCCGTTACCGCGTATCGATGAATTGTTCGACCAACTGAAGGGAGCCTCAGTGTTCTCAAAAATAGATTTGAGATCGGGTTATTATCAGTTGTGAATTCGAGATTCGGACATACCCAAAACTGCCTTCAGAACAAGATATGGTCACTACGAGTTCTTAGTGATGCCGTTTGGGCTCACTAATGCCCCTGCGGTATTTATGGATTTGATGAATCGGATCTTCAGACCATATTTGGATCGGTTCATAGTTGTGTTCATTGATGACATCTTGGTCTATTCAAGAGATGGGACCGAACATGCTGAGCATCTGAGGCTAGTGCTGCAAATTTTGCGGGATAAGCAGTTATATGCTAAGTTCAGTAAGTGTGAGTTCTAGTTAAGAGAGGTTAGCTTCTTGGGTCATGTGGTATCCGCATCGGGTATTCGAGCTGACCCGAGCAAAATTTCAGCCATACTTAACTGGAAGCCTCCAAGAAATATTACCGAAGTTCGGAGCTTCCTGGGACTCGCCGGTTATTACCGACGATTTGTCAAAGGTTTCTCGATGATAGCCACACCAATGACGAAGCTACTTCAAAAGGATGTTAAGTTCGAATGGACGGAGAAATGTCAGAAAAGTTTCGATCAACTAAAAACTCATTTGACTGAAGCTCCAATTTTAGTGCAACCCGAATCAGGCAAAGAGTTTGTCATTTATCGTGACGCATCCCTACTTGGGTTGGGTTGCGTATTGATGCAAGAAGGTCGAGTTGTGGCCTATGCGTCGAGACAATTAAAGCCACATGAGAAAAATTATCCGACCCATGATCTTGAACTAGCTGCCATCGTATTTGCTTTAAAAATATGGCGACATTACTTATTTGGTGAAAAGTGCCATGTATTTTCGGATCACAAAAGTCTCAAATATTTGATGACTCAAAGAGACTTAAATCTGCGACAAAGACGTTGGCTTGAGTTGTTGAAAGATTACGAGCTTGTCAATGATTACCACCCGGGAAAGGCTAATGTGGTTGCGAGATTATGTATCCGGATTAAAATTCGCTGGCTTTGTGTGGAGATTTCATCCGAGCTAAAGGTCTCGACAATGATCCGGGCTAAGTCCCGAAGAGCATTCATGCTAGTGATGTATCCGGGCTAAGTCCCGAAGAGCATTCATGCTAGTGATGTATCCGGGCTAAGTCCCGAAGAGCATTCATGCCAGTGATGTATTCGGGCTAAGTCCCGAAGAGCATTCAAGCCAGTGATATATCCGGGCTAAGTCCCGAAGAACCGAAGAGCATTCATGCTAGTGGTATATCCGGGCTAAGTCCCGAAGAGCATTCATGCTAGTGATGTATCCGGGCTAAGTTCCGAAGAGCATTTGTGCTAGTGATATATCCGGGCTAAGTCCCGAAGAGCATTCATGCTAGTGATGTATCCGGGCTAAGTTCTGAAGAGCATTCGTGCTAGTGATATATCCGTGCTAAACCCCGAAGAGCATTCGTGCTGGTTTATATCCGGGCTAGGTCCCGAAGAGCAATCATGCTGGTGACGTGTATTCGGGCCTTCGTGCCTAGTAGGCTTCGTGCCGGTAATTTGAGCAAAGTTTAAGTATTCATTACTATACGAATTCAAATTTAAATGAGATGATATGTTTAAAAGTGTTCATACATGATGTTTATAAACTTGGTTAAGTCATTTCAATGTGTAATAACGAATGAATAAGAGCACTATGTGTGTGAATGATTAGAGGCACTGTGTGTGTGCGATTTCCTTTAATCGAGCACTATGAGTGCTAGATCGGTCAGTGGGCACTAAGTGTGTGAAGTGGAATTCATGTAAGACCTCGTCTGGGACGAAGGCATTGATTTGAGATAGTGTGTAAGACCATGTCTGGGACATGGCATCGGCTCGATATGTGAGCATATGTAAGACCATATCTAGGATATGGCATTGTAAGAGCTATATGTGCTTAATGAGTATCCGTAATGATTTCGAATGATTCAACGGGTATCGTTAACAGTGATTAAATGTGCTAAATGAATTCAATGTTCAGGTATGTGGAAGTTGATTTTCTGTTGGAAATAAGTTAAGTTGAATAGTGAGATATGATGGAGTTATAAAGGATATTTATTGGGATGTTTGAGTATATGTGTACTTTCGGTCAGGTTACAGCTTATACATGAATGAAAATGTGGGTTACAAATATGTGGGTTGATGATGTGAATTATACATGTTAATATGTACTTAATATGTGTTTGAAATGCATTTGTGAATTAAATTAAGTGATTATTGCTTATGAAATCAAGAAAATGAGATATATGTGCATACTTGTAGAATTGTTTATGTATTTGTTTTAAGATAAGAAAATGATTTTATAGATCGATGCGAAATAAATAATGAATTACAATTGCTATCGATGAGCTAATGTTTATATGAATATAATTCAATAAGAGGACGTTATCCTAAACCATACATCGGTAGAAATTTTCGGGGACGAAAATCCCTAAAGGGGGGGAGAGTTGTGACACCCTTAAAGTGACCCTAGTCGAAAAGTGATTTCGGGACCACGAAACCGAGTCTTATAAATAATTAAAGGTTATATTCTGTGTTTATGATGTGAGTAAATGCTTGTGTGATAGTTCCATACTTCAATTTGGTCAGTGTATGTGAAAATTATTAGTAGGGACTTATGTGAGACAATTTAGAAATATGCTAGGCAAGTGCTAAAGTGGCCTATTAGTATATGTGGGAAAGTGCTTGTCCTTGCATGTCAAATTAGCCAAACTATAGGTAGTGGCCGGCCATGCTACAAATTGTATAATCAAGTGTGAATTTTATATTAACTTTAATTAACTAGGTGCCATATTAGTATGGAGGATGTAATAAAATAAAGAATTGATAACTAAAGGAAGGGATGGGTGAAAGAAAAAAAAAGATCATCATACATGTTTCTTCCTAGCCGAATCTAAAGAAAAAAAAGGGAACAAGAGCATTTGGTGATGAAAACAAGTTGTGTTCTTTGGTTCTTCTTGGCTGACTTGAAAGGAGGAAGAAGGGAGTGAAGCCATTGGTCATCTTAGGTCAATATTAAGGTAAGGTGTTCATATTAGTTCTTGAAATTTTAGTTGATCTTGAGTGAGATATCAAGTTATTTTTTTTGTAACCCATGATGAAATTTTGATTTTTGGATTGAGTAAGGTTTTCGACTATGGTAGCTAATAATGGTGAGTTTTGTTGTTTCATGTTAAAGTTAGGTGAATGATGATAGATGAGTGTTTGAACCATAAATAGAATTCGGCTACCTTGTTATGAACTAGGGCCGATTGTGAGTTGGTTGTGGTTGAATATTACATGCTTGGTAGAATGGTGGATGAAAGTGCCGAATGTGGTCTTTGGTTTGGCATGAGGTGATAAATAAAGGTTTAAAGGTAGCCTAAGTTAATTGATACTCACTAATGATTTCGAATGGAAGCTTTGTTAAGTGTGAAATGAGTGGCCGAGAGAGAGAACTATAGACTATTGCCGAATGTATGTTGGGTTGATAGAGTCTCCAAATTGATTTTATGTGAGTATGCATGACCGAATATAATCGGCCACATGAGCAAAGAAATAGGTTATTTGATATGTGGTAAAAGTTAAGTGTTAAACGAAATGGAAATGATTTCATATGTATGTGACTTTAATGTCTAATGTATATATATATGGGCTAAGTACCTTGATTTTCTGTTTTCAATGTTCAAATGATTAAATCAATTTATTTGTTAAATTAAGCTCAAGAGCAAAGGGGAACTAAATCCGATAAAGGGAAGGAAAAAGTGATCAAATAGCCGCCGAAATCGTTCGACCACATCCGAGGTAAGTTTTAAGTGATTAAACGTTGAGTAAATTCAATCATAATAGGACATAATGAGTTGATTTAATAAGATATGATGTGGCCATGATATGTCTTAAACTCAAATGGTAAGTTCATATGTGTTTGGACTTGGAAAGTTAAGAGCAAATTGTAATAATTTGCTTTGGACAGCTGCAGTAATGTGATTTTAGAAAATCACTATAAATTGTTGGTGTGGAATTATAGGCTGAATAAAATATGTAATCAAGGCTTAATTAGTCTAGTTTCTTATAAAAGAGACCTTGTGAGCAAACAAATTTCCTATAAAGAGATATTTAAAGTTGTGTGAGACGGTGTCAGAATGACTCCGAAATCCCCTGTTCTGTTTTTAGAAAATCATTATAAATTGTACAAAAATGGTTATAAGATAAAATTTATATGCTTAGACTCCTTAATGAGTCTAGTTTCAAATGAAATCAAATACAACACATTTTGTTGTAAACATGGATAAAACTTGTTTTAGTTACTCATAAGCTATTGATTAAACCCATACGTGAATTCTAAATCGTGATATTGTAAAACGATACATGAGTGTTAGATGGATCTTTGATATTAAAATTTGTGAAATTGTAAGTTTATGAGTATTCGAATATGAAATGATAGTATGGCGTGAAATTGAATTATTCATTGGGAAATGATTAATGTAGGTTCGGCCAAGACAAAGTGTATACATGATAGTATATGTGATATGTGAAGTATATTTGGATAATTGTGATGTGAATGTATATATATGAGATAAGGCCTAATGGCCGATGTGATGAATGTGAAAGTGTATATATATGTGATAAGGCCTAATGGCCGATGTGATGAATGTGAAAGTGTGTAACACCCCGAACCCGAGACCGTCACCGGAGTCGAACACGAGGTGTTAACAGACTTTAAACCACTTATAAAAAATTTCCCAGACACTGCCAATCTGCATACTAGTCGCTTAAAAAATTATATCTTGAGTTCAGAAACTCGGAATCCAGTTCCGTAATTTTTCCCTGAAACTAGACTCATATGTCCATCTACATATTTTTTTCTAGAATTTTTGGTTGGGCCAATTAGTACAGTTTATTAGTCAAAGTATCCCATATTACAGGGATCGACTACACTGACCTTTGCGCATTACGACTTGGATATCTCCCTGTACAGGGCTTCAATACTGATGTCGTTTGTTTCTATAGAAACTAGACTCAAAGAGGAATCTATACATATATGGCATGACTCCTAATTATCTCCGGTTAATTTATAATGAATTTCCAAAGTCGAAACAGGGAATCCAGAAACCGTTCTGGCCCTGTCTTACAAGAACCTGAATATCTCTTAACATACTGTCCATATGATCGTTTCGTTACTTTCCTATGAAAATAGATTCATCAAGGTTCGTTTACATAATTTATTCACTATTTAATTCCCTTCCTACTATTTTTAGTGATTTTCCAAATCTACATCACTGCTGCTGTCAGCATCTGCCTTTAAGGTAGACTTTACCGATTTCATAGTTTCCATGATTCAACTAGCCCTTTTAGCATAAATAGCACAAATTATGATAGTGATTAACCATAAATAGCATAAATAGGCCCTTATGCTTTGACCTATCACATTTCAAAATTTTCTCACATAAGTCCTATTTACTAAAACTCACATGCAATCGACTAAATCGAAGCTTGAAATTTTCACACATTCATAATTACATATTCTAGACAATAAATATCACATTCGAACATTTCGGTGACTCGGTTTAGCGGTCCCGAAACCACTTCCCGCCTAGGGTCAATTTTGGGCTGTCACAAAGTGTATATATGTGATAAGGCCTAATGGCCGATGTGATGAATGTGAAAGTGTATATATGTGATAAGGCCTAATAGCCGATGTGATGAATGTGAAAGTGTATATATGTGATGAGGCCTAATGGCCGATGTGATGAATGTGAAAGTGTATATATGTGACAGGGCCAAGTGGCCAACGTGATGGATGTGAAAGTGTATAAATGTGATAAGTTATGCGAGAGTATTATCCTGATTAATGTCCGTAGGCTTCGTGCTCGTACTATATCCGAGCTTTAAAGACCCGACGGCTAAATGCTAGGATTCAAGTAAGACTTTGATATTGAGTATCTGCATTAAGTTACCATCAAATAAGTATTATGTATTCAAGACGTTCAGGTACGTATTACTTACTCATCGGTGGAGTGATTTCGAGGTGAATTATCAGTATCAAAGAGGTAGGTAAATGTGATTAATATTATAACTCCAAATGTGAGAATGTGCTTTGGAAATATTTGACCATCTAGGTCATTATTATTTGAAAGTATATATGTGGCAGCCAAGTGTTGCGTTTAATGATGTTATAGATCGAGATGAAGCTCTAGATTAACTTCATCGAATAGTTGAAATGAATGACCAATAATAGTGATTGAGAACACTTTGTCTTGCTTAAAACTTACTAAGCATTAAATGCTTACTCCGTTTTTTGAATCTCTGTTTTATAGATTTTGGTTCGTCAGCTATCGGACTTGGGATTATTGAAGTCGAAGTCGCCCACACTATCAAAGCCCTTTTGGTACACTTTTGGTTGAACTCTGAAAATGGCATGTATAGGACTACCCTTTTTGTAGTGGGTCATGGACCCTTTGGATTTGTATAATTTTGGATAGCCATGCGAAAATGGCTTATATATGTTTGAGCATAATGTTATAATCATTTGGTATGGATATGGTTATTGAGAGGTGTGGATATGCTTAACAAGGATTGGCCATGGGAATGGTTAATCACTATCATAATTTGTGCTATTTATGCTAAAAGGGCTAGTTGAATCATGGAAACTATGAAATAGGTAAAGTCTACCTTAAAGGCAGATGCTGACAGCAGCAGTGATGTAGATTTGGAAAATCACTAAAAATAGTAGGAATGGTATTAAATAGTGAATAAATTATTTAAATGAACATTGATGAATCCAATTTCATATGGAAGAAACGAAACGGTCATATGAGTGGTATGTTAAGACATAATTAGGTTTTCGTGAGATAGGGCCAGAACGGTTTCTGGATTCCCTGTTCCGACTTTGGAAATTCATTATAAATTAACCAGAGATAATTAGGAGTAATTCCATATATGTATAGATTCCTCTCTGAGTTTAGTTTCTATAGAAACAAACGGCATCAGTATTGAAGCCCTGTACAGGGAGATATCCGAATTGTAATGCATGAAGGTTAGTGTAGTCGCACCCTGTAACAGGGGAGACTTTAACTAATAAACTGTACTAATTATCCCGACCAAAAATTCTAGAAAAACATATGTAGATGGACATAGGAGTCTAGTTTCAGGGAAAAATCATGAAACTAATTTTTGAGTTGTGAAACTCAAGATATGATTTTTAAGGTGACAGCGACACAGTTAGCCAGCTGTCTGGAAAAATTTAAAATGGACTGCGATAGTAAGAGAATTTAGTCTGTGAACCCCTCGTGTCCGACTCCGGCAACGGTCTCGGGTACGGGGTGTTACAATAACGAGTCCTGAATGCTGTCTTATGAATATCTGCCTCCTTGACCCTTAACTGATGATATCCAGATCAAAGATCGATCTTGGAAAATACCGGAGCTCCTTTAAGCTGGTCGAACAGATCGTCAATCCTTGGCAGAGGGTACTTATTCTTAATCGTCCGTTTGTTCAACTGGCGATAATCAATGCACATGCGCATCGTCCCATCCTTCTTCTTCACGACTAGCACCGGTGCTCCCCATGGAGACACACTTGGCCTAATAAAGCCCCTATCCAACAATTCTTGAATTTGCGCCTTTAACTCCACTAACTCCTTTGGTGCCATCCTATATGGTGCAATGGACACTGGTGCTGTCCCAGGCAACAGGACGATTCCAAATTCAACTTCTCGGTTTGGAGGCAATCCCGAAAGCTCCTCTGGAAAGACATCTTGGAACTCTTTTACAGTTCTATCCTTATCCACTGTCAGCCCCTCTACATCTGTTTGACTTACAAATGCCAAATAGGCCTCACAACCTTTTCGAATCCACTTTTCAGCCCTCAATTCCGATATCACGTTAGACAAATAGTCCCTTCGCTCACCTATCACCATAACCTCATCCCCTTCCGTGGTCCTTAGCACCATTCGCTTAGCAGTACAATCCAGAGTCGCCTTATGCTTAACAAGCCAGTCCATTCCCAGAATGAGATCAAACTCCCCAAACGGCAACTCCATTAGATCGCCAAGAAAGATCCTACCTTGAGTTTCTAAGGGTACATCCTTATACAGCTTGTCTACTCTAACCGAGTGACCCAAAGGACTTAGCACAGATACCCCACTCACTATCTTCTCAGAATGCACTCCCAAAGACCCAGATATGGCACACGCAACATAAGAATGAGTAGATCCAATATCCACCAAGGCAGTATACGGCATATTAGAAACTAAAAACGTACCAGTTATGACATCAGGTGCGTCGCCCTCCTCTCGACGACGAGCTACATACACCAACGCTGGCTGTCGAGCCTCAGCATTTCCGGCTCCCCTGCCAGGCGCCCCTCGACCTCGACCATTTCCATTTCCGCCCCTACCTTGTCCACGTCCTCTCGGTGGTTGTGGTCCACCTCTCATGGGTTGAACAACCCTCTATACAGCAACCTGAGCCTGATCAGCTCTCTGTGGATAGTCCTTAACTATGTGCTCCATAGATCCGCATCCGAAACAAGCACCAAAACATTTCCTACACTCACCCAGGTGTACCTTACCACAGTCCCCACAGATTGGCGGTCTAACCACATTCATCGGAACGGCTCGAACTGGCTCCTCCACTCTCGCCCTTTTGGCATTCTTGTTTGCTCCACCCGAAGGTCTAGAATCCCTCCAGAAACGGTTCCGATCTTTCTCACGGTTCTGCCTCTCAGTACGCTTTACCTCCTCAGCGATCTCAGCTTTTTCCACCAGAATCGCGAAGTTACGCTCCCTCTGCGGAGCAATCAGCACCTTAAGGTCATCTCTGAGTCCATCCTCAAAGCGAACGCTACGCTCATACTCCGTAGCAACTATTCCCACAGCATACCTACTCAGCCTCAGAAATTTAGCCTCATACTCAACAACAGTTTTGCCTCCTTGGACCAGATTCAAGAATTCTTTCCTACGGGCGTCCACATAACTTGCCCCGACGTACTTTCCTTTAAAGGCTATCTTAAACAGCTCCCAAGTAACCCTATAGCTGGGGTTCCATCCCTCACGGTGAGCCACCACTGGTAAGCCTCATCTCGCAGCAACGATACGGGCCCCTTCAGCTTTTGCTCCACAGAACAGTCCAAGTCATCCATAATTCGTTCCGTGGCCTCCAACCAATATTCCACCACATTCGGGGCTACACCAGGTACACCCCTAAAGATCTCTGCTCCGTTAGCCCGGAGTCGTTCAGAAATCGATCCTCGAATTCCGTTGCCCGAACTTGCCCCGGCAACCCTTTCCAGAACTCGAAGCATTGCTTGGGATAGGGCGTCATCCCCGGCACCATGATCATGTGATTCTACTTCCGTTGCTGATGGTTTCGGTGCTTCTGCCGCTGGCATATGTCCCGAAGATGAAGATCCCGCTCGGGCTCTTCCTCGGCCTCGTCCACGGCCTCTACCTCGAGCTACTCGCGTACTCATATCGTATTATCTGTTTACGAATTTTATGCATTAATTTTAGCATTCCAGTGATTATTACAAATGTTTTATGATTCAAACAGTAATTCAGAGATGGTTTTCGCAGAATCGATGTCTAGCTACAGTCTCAGTCTATTAGCATGCTTTTCTAGGGTTTCAGTAGCATCCTATCTAGAGTATTCTAGTAAAGTTTTAGTACAGAGAGAATTCAGAATATATTCAGAAAAATTCAGAATACTTACAGGCTTGGGCCAGAGATTCGGAATGCCACCTTCAGAAGTCCAAATTTTTTTTCTAAAAATCGATTTTTTTTAAAAATCTTCGTTTTTGTAAACCCATTCCACAGCCGATTTGTTGCAACCTAGGCTCTGATACCACTAAATGTAACACCCCAAACCCGGCCTAGACGTTATGACCGGATCCAGTGCGCCACACTGATGCATACAAAACATTCCGTATTACTTAGTTTGGAAAACCTTATTGGTGATGTAAAAGATACTTTTAATATATGTTAAAGTGAATGGGAGCTGTGCACCAGGTAGGAAACCAGAAAAAGAGGAGGTAAGTCTATCGGACTGCTTAAGTACCAAGGTCCCTTCAGATCCAATCCTAGACATGCACACCGCCATTGCCACACTCTAATATCTCGTGTAATTGTGAGAAAACCATTTGGTTAAGTCCATCTTAATAACGTGATTAAGTTTGAAAACATTTTCTTAGCGGAAGTCTTACTTGTAATCGAGTTATTTTGAAATCACTTAATGTTTTTGGAAACGCGTCCTAAAGCTAACCCATTTTCCTTAGTTATCATAGTTTTTTTCATCATAATAAAATAAAATAATAAAAGTAAAACAAAACCATAAAAATAATTAAGCGGCCTTATTACACTTAAAATCCAAAACCATAAATGAAGTTAAAAGGACGTCCACTTCACCAGAAAGAAACCAGGTTCGTAGAAACATGTGGCCAGTCTGAATCCCTCACAGCTCCAAGCCCACTATGGTTGAGGATTACCTGCGAGGATGAAAATAAGGGGTGAGTTTTGGGAAACTCAGTGTGTAATTCAACCCAACAATAGCCGAAATCAGTTCAAACCACAGAGACAGAATAAGTTGGCCTTAGCCCAGAATAGATTTCAGAATAAAGCCCATAGGCCCAGAACAGACCAGAACAGATATATCATGCTTATGCAGAAACCCAACCATATCCAACCACATACACCCCCATACCATCCTTTCGCCATGTGGGGAGACTACTCGACCCACCCAACCGCTACACGCCACAGAAATATGCAGCATGGCTGCCAGATACTGAAAATGTGACAGAGTCACCAGATACAAATATGTTGTGGCAGTGCCACCAGAACAGATATATGTGGCAGGGCTACCAGAACAGATAGTTTGTGGCATAACCACCAGGACGCTCCCTCCATAATATAACCCATGTCCCCATGCAACAGATATACATTCATGGCATACATCACACAGATTTAATTCATCATGCTTTTCAGACAAAATTAACCCTAGGGGTATAGAGGTCATTTTGCATACATAGGGGTATAATGGTAATTTTGCATACATAGGGGTATTCTAGTAAATCTAACTATTTCTAAGGTTTTCATGCATATCGTAGCCATTACGTTTAGCCAGAAACACTTACCGAGCGTTGTTACCGAATTGGGCCCGTTGGCCTATTAACCCAGTTTTGGCCCATTAAGCCCAAAATATCAAAACGCACGAAATCGCGCGTACTGCAGTTTTATCACTTTTGATTACCAGTAATAGTTACCCATACGTCTTACGAGCATTCGTACACTCGCAAGTGCCCAAAATACCGGTTTTTGTGCATTTCGGCTTTTCGGCTTTTGCGGATCTAGCCTATGAGAGGGTGTCAGTTACACACCTACTTTTGGGATTTCCTCGACGAGATCTACACACGAACTACCTACAATTGAATCACTTAATATTACTCCAAATATCGAAATAAGATTGAGTATATAGTCCCCTACCACATTCGGCCAAACATGCCTAACACCCTGATTGCTCTTACCTTACTGCCGAAAGATGGTTAACTCCAAAGATCCGATCGTTCCACCTGTCCAAGCCCTTGATCAAGCGCCTCTAAATCACGCTATTACCAAAACAAAATAGTTATTACGACCCCTCAGGGTTACAAGTCCAAATCGACAACCTCCCTAACTTTTAGGGAATTCAGCTTTTCCTAAAATATGTAAGAAGACTAAGTTTTGGAGAAGACTTACCACGATTCCTTAGTGAATGATTCCAATGAGTTTCCCACTCGATCTCGATGTAGATCTAAGCCCTCAGATGATAACAAAATTCGAGCTTTCAGTGACTCCAGTATTCGGCCAAGTCCCTTTTAATGTGGGGTTTTCGGCTTTTTGCAACTTGTGTTTAGAAAGGTAAAACGAGAGGGTTTTTCTATGGTCTTGTCGTCAAAACTTGAGGTTTTAGAGGGCTAGTGAATTGGCCACAAATGATGAAGAGAAGAGATGTGGTTTTGGTTATAAGAAATTGGCACAAAAAGAATCAAGCTTTCGGGATTTCGACTTTTTATGGCCACAGGCTATGAAGGTTTTGAAACGATTGAAGGGAAAAATGGAGATGAACAAGATGGTAGGAAGGTTCGGCAATGGAGGAAAAGAGATGAAGAAAAAGGTTGATGAGGAGAGGAGAAAAGAAAAGATGAGGAGAAAAGTCAGGAAACGGCACCAACTACCCTAAGTGCTGAATTTATACTAGCTCCTTAACCTAGCCGAATTTTGCCCCCTTAAAGAATCCCTTGGCCGGCCAACTCTTGCTCCTCAAGAGTCCACTATTCGGCCAACACCATCCTCCTTGATCAGCTCCTAAATCCTCTCCCTTATCCCCTCCTTACTCAATCTCTTGAGCAATTCAAACTCCTCCTAACAGACTTTTACTTCAGTTCCATTACTTACCTTTTCTGTTCATAAAAATTAATCCATTGATTAGCTGTCATTGTGACTTGAACTTAAGTGCTCCCTAGCTTCCACACGCCAGTTATAGCCTTCCCTGTGGCATCACATGCCACTTCACAACTTGCTTCCTTGTGATCTATTTTACAGAATTAATTCCTCAAAGCCCAATTTACTAGAACCCCTTTCTCTTATGGAATTAAAATTAATTAAAACTATCAGGTTATCCTAAGCTTGGACCTTCTAGAGGCCCACTATCACAATTAAACCTACACTTAACAAGCAGAACACAAAATTTTTAATTTTACAAACTTTTACAGAATTCTCAAAAATTTGGGGCGTTACAGATCTCGTCGAGGAATATCGCCAAACAAGTGTGTAACGAACCCTTTTTCATAAGCTTAAAGCGATAAATGCCGAAAATCCGAAATACCAAAATTCTGGCATTTCGAGGACTCATGAGCAAGCCAACGCTCATTAGTTAGTTATATTCATTGAGATTATGATCAGGAACATTGGAAACGGTAAGAACGTGATTTTTGGCATTCACGGTAAGTTGGGCCTCGAGGGGCTGCAATAGGGCCCAATATGCTTTCGGGCCCATTTGGGAAAAATTGGTAGAAAATAGAAATCTGTTAAATTGCATGTTAAGACTGTTAATACTGTTATGGATATAGGCTAAATGGGCCTAGATGACAAAATCAGCTAAGTAGGGCCCATTAGGGGTTTTAGGCCCAATAACTCGATTTTTCTAAAAAATGGGCCAGAATCACTATTTGCACCCATGAATTTTTAGTAACTGTTAATGAACATGGAAACCCTAATTTTTGGTAAAATTACAAGATTACCCTTATAACATGAAAATGACCGTTTTGCCCCTAGGTAAAAATGACCATTATACCCCTAGGGTTTATGTATGAATTTAATACATGGGATTTTGATAAACATGGTATGTATGATATGCACATGACATGTATGATATGCACATGGTATGTGTGATATGCACATGATGTAATCATAAATGCATTGGGTTGGGTTTTTATATGAATGGAGGAAGTGTAAAATGGCTTATGCCCTAGTTATTAAAGGGCTTATGCCCCAGTTATTAAAAGGGCTTTTGCCCAAGTTATTAAAAGAGGCTAGGCCTCCAGTTATATGATAAAGCAGCTATGCTGCCAGTGGAGAGTTATGGCGAGGTGGGTTGAGTTAATCCCCACATGGAGTGTTGGTTGGTACGGGTGGAGAGTAGAGGATGGCGGGTTGAGTAGTCTCCCCAAATGGGCTTGCATTCTTTCATTGACATTATATGTGATATTGAAATGGGCCTATGGGCCATACCGTTTACAGTAAAGGCTTCGGCCCTGTAATATGAAATATGAAAAGGCTTCGGCCCAGTGTTATGAAATATGAAATATGAAAAGGGCTATGGCCCAGTACATGTTGAGATTGGATTTGGGCTTAGGCCCAACAGGCTGTTATTGTTTTGGGCTCTGAAAGGGGCTTGTTGCACACTGAGTTTCCAAGCTCACCCCCCTTTCCTTAACCTTGCAGGTGAGCCTTGATGTGGGGACTTGGGCCGGAGGGGATTCAGAGTAGCCACGGTGATCGCCTTTGGACTTTTAAAGAAGCGTTGGTTTTCATTAAATTTCCTTTAATTATTATTTATTTTTGGGTTGTAATAAGGCCATTTTAACTTTCCTTTTATTTCTTTTCGGGATTATTTCAATTTTAATAACTTTAAACCTGGTTGATAATTATTCAAATGGGCTAGACTTAGGACGTGTTTTCAAAACGATACTTGTTTTCAAAATAGCTCAACGCCACGATTAATCGATTTATCAAAGACATCCACTTAAACAAATTTAAACTCGATATAACAAAGTGTGGCTATGGTTGTGGGCATGTCTAGGATTGGATCCAATCAAAGAGCTTGGTACTTAAGAAGCCTTCATGGCTCACCTCCTCTGTCTCGGATACCTACCTGGTGCCCAGCTTCCATACACTTTGTTAACTCACAAAAGTCATTTTTTTTAAAAGCACTAAAACGAAACATGGATTTTTAACTTTAATGTAGCACGTCAGATTCGGCCATAACATTTGGGTCAGGTTTGGGGTGTTACATTTAGTGGTATCAGAGCCTAGGTTGTAACAACTCAGCTGTGGATCGGGTCCGAAAATGTTTTTGAAAATTTAGGCCTAAGAAGGTTATTTTTGGAAATGGTTTTTGAAAAGTTCATTTTGAAGATGTTTTGCGGTGTATATATGTTAAAATGGTCCAACTTTTTCTATAAAAGGGTGTTTTCAAATCAAAGTTTTTAAATTTATATTTTTTGTGATCAAAAACATGGTTTTCAAGTTTTAAATAGACTGGAGAAAGAAGTCGCGCACTGAATTCCCGGCACCAAGTCTGTAAGTATAATTTCTTTACGATATATGATATGATATTATGAATAGTGCTGAGACTCTACTATGATGCTGTAGATAGGGTAAAACTGTGAAACGGTATAAATGAGACTGTAGCTAGACTACGACTATACGAAAACAATTCTTGAACTACTACATTTCCATAAGACATTTTCTTAATAAACAGTGGAACATTATACTAATTTCATAAAATTCGTAAATTAGATAAGTCGATATGAGTGCAAGAGGAGTTCGTGGACGAGGCTGCGGACGTGGTCGTGGAAGGGTGCAAGCTGAATCTTCATCCTCAAGGCATAGGCCAGCTGAGGAGCCATCTGTGCCACAAGCAACGGAGACTGGGTCTTATGATCGGGCTACGGGGGATGACGCTTTGTCCCAAGCCATGTTAAGGGTTTTAGAAAGAGTTGCTGGAGCTAG
The DNA here is from genome assembly GCF_007990345.1 of Gossypium hirsutum. Lineage (NCBI taxonomy): Eukaryota > Viridiplantae > Streptophyta > Magnoliopsida > Malvales > Malvaceae > Gossypium > Gossypium hirsutum. Next base: position 44,980,340 of record NC_053434.1, on the reverse strand, counting down.
TACTGGGACAATGAATAGGGGGTCCATATAGGAGCGACTCCGGGCCAACGGAGCAGAAGTATTTAGGGGTGTATCTGGAGTAGCCCCAAATGTGGCAGAGTATTGGCTAGAGGCAACAGAATGGATCATGGATGATCTATACTGCTCAGTGGAGCAAAAGCTGAAAGGAGCTGTGTCGCTGCTACGTGACAAGGCATACCGATGGTGGATCACTATAAGGGAGAGTATCCCAATTGAGCAAGTAACCTGGGAATTGTTCAAAACTGCTTTTAAATCGAGGTATGTTGGAGCAAGCTATGTGGATGCTCGTCGAAAGGAATTCTTGAATCTGACTCAAGGTGATAAGACTGTAGCAGAGTATGAGGCAGAATTTTTGAGGTTGAGTCGATATGCTAGTGGGATAGTGGCAACTGAATATGAGTGCAGTGTCTGATTTGAGGATGGTCTCTGAGATGAGCTTAGGATATTGATAGCTCTACAGAGGGAGCATGGTTTTGCTGTATTGGTAGAGAAGGCTAAGATAGCCGAGGAGCTGAAGCTGACTGAGCGACAGAATCGTGAGAAGGATCGACCCAGATTAAGAGGGATTTTAGACCCTCAAGTGCCACGAATCGAAATGTTAAAAGAGCAAGGATGGAGGAACCGGTTCCAGCAGTTCTAGTAAATACTTATAGACCGCAGGCTTGCAGGGACTGTGGTAAGGTGCATATGGGGGAGTGCTGGAAATGAACTGGAGCATGTTTTCGATGTGGGTCTAAGGAGCATAAGTTCAGAGAGTGTCCTCGGAGGACAGCTCAGGAGCTAGCTATAGAACAAACGGATGTCCAACCATGGCAAGGAGGACCACCACCACAGAGGGGTCGTGGGTAAGATAAAGGTGGCAATGGAAATGGACGAGGACGTGGGGCACCTAGCAGAGGTGCTGGACATGCCGAAGCCCGACAGCCGGCGTTGGTTTATGCGGCACGACGTCGTGAGGAGGGTGACGTTCCTGATATTATAACTGGTATATTTTTCATTCATAGCATGCCTTACACTGCTTTAATTGATGTGGGTTCCACTCACTCGTATGTAGCTTGTGATGTATCTGAGGCTTTGGATGTGCTTCCTAAGGAGACTGTGAGTGGGGTATCGGTGATAAGTCCATTGGGACATTCGGTTAAGGTAGATAAAGTTTTTAGGGTAGTACCGTTAGTGACACAAGATAAAATCTTTGAAGGAGATTTGATGGAGCTGCCATTTGGGGATTTTGATCTTATCTTGGGAATGGACTGGTTAGCTAAGCACAAGGCGACGTTGGATTGTGCTGCAAAGAGGATAGTACTACGAACTGCTGAAGATGAGGAGATAATGGTCATAGGGGAACGAAGGGATTATTTGTCCAATGTTGTTTCGGCTTTAAGAGCCGAGAAGTTGATTCGGAAAGGTTGTGAGGCGTACTTGGCCCTTGTAAGTCAAACTGGACTTGAGGAGATAACGGTAGAGTCGATTAGAACTTTAAGGAATTTCAGGATGTATTCCCAGATGAACTTCCTAGATTACCACGAAGCAGAGAAGTCGAGTTTAGAATCGACTTATTACCTGGAACAGCTCCTGTGTCCATTGCACCTTATAGGATGGCACCAAAAGAATTAGTGGAATTGAAAGCTCAGATACATGAACTGTTGGATAGAGGGTTTATAAGACCAAGTGTTTCCCTGTGGGGCGCACCGGTACTATTCGTAAAGAAGAAAGATGGGACTATGCGAATGTGTATTGACTATCGGCAATTGAATAAACTGACGATCAATAATAAGTATCCTTTACCAAGAATCAACGATCTGTTCGACCAATTAAAAGGAGCCTCAGTATTTTCTAAGATCGACCTTCGGTCAGGATATCATCAATTAAGAGTTAAAGAGGTGGATATTTATAAGACGACGTTCAGGACTCGATACGGTCATTTCGAGTTTCTGGTAATGCCTTTTGGACTGACACCGGTGGCATTCATGGATTTGATGAATTGGGTGTTCCAACCATACTTGGATCAGTTCGTAGTTGTTTTTATTGACGATATCTTAGTGTATTCGGAAACGGAAGAGAAGCATGATGAGCATCTTCGTGTAGTGCTGCAAGTGTTGAGGGAGAAGCAACTTTATTCAAAGTTTAGTACGTGCGAGTTTTGGCTGAAAGAAGTTACCTTCTTGGGGCATGTTGTGTCTGTCGAGGGGATCAAGGTGGACCCTCGAAAGATTGAAGCAATTTTGGAATGGAAGCCACTGAGGTCGGTAACAGAGATCCGAAGTTTTTTGGGGTTGGCAGGTTATTATCGGAGATTCGTGGAAGGATTTTCTGTGTTGGCAGCACCGTTAACGAAACTTATAAGGAAAGGAGCACCTTTAGTTTGGACAAATAAGCAACAAGAGGCTTTTGAAAAGCTGAAGAAGGTTTTGACGGAAGCACCAGTGTTGATTCAGCCAGAGTCTGGTAAGAATTTCACTGGGTACAGCGATGCATCAAATGTAGGTTTGGGCTACGTGTTGATGCAAGAGGGTAAAGTGGTCGCTTATGCTTCACGACAGCTTAAGCCGCACGAGGTGAACTACCCGACGCATGACTTGGAATTGGCAGCGGTAATCTTTGCACTTAAGATATGGAGGCATTACCTGTATGGGGAGAAATGCATCATCTATACAGATCACAAAAGTCTTAAGTACTTGCTGACTCAAAAAGAGCTGAATCTTAGGCAGCGAAGGTGGATAGAGTTGTTAAAGGACTATGACTGTTCGATTGAGTACCATCCAGGTAAGGCGAATGTCGTGGCTGATGCGCTAAGTCGAAGGGCTATGGCGGAATTAAAGGCGATGTTTGCTCGTCTAAGTTTGTATGACGATGGAAGCTTATTGGCGTAGTTGCAAGTAAGACCGACTTGGGTAGAATAGATTAAGAAGCAACAGTTGGAGGACGAGTCATTGGTTTCTTGGTTTCAGCAAGTTGAGAAGGGGGAGAATCCAGACTTTGGGTTAAATAATGAGGGAGTTCTCTGTTTTCGAGGAAGAATTTGTATGCCGAAAGACTCCGACTTAAGATTGATGATTTTGAAAGAGGCACATAATGGACCTTGTGCTATGCATCCAAGAGGGAGTAAGTTGTATCGAGACTTGCGAGAGCAATATTGGTGGCCTGGGCTTAAGCGAGAAGTGACCGAATTTGTAGGAAGATGTTTGACATGTCAACAAGTGAAGGCCGAGAATCAACTACCTTCGGGATTGTTACAGCCGCTAAAGATACCACTTTGAAAGTGGGAAAGGGTAACTATGGACTTTGTAAGTGGGTTGCTGTTGACACCTTCTAAGAAGGATTCGGTTTGGGTGATTGTGGATAGACTCACGAAATTTGCTCATTTCATACCTGTCCGAACCGATTACTCACTTCAGAAGTTGGCCAAATTGTATGTGGCAGAAATAGTATGGTTGCATGGTGTGTCAGCATAGATAATTTCGGACCGAGACCCAAGGTTTACATCTCAATTTTGGCAGAAGTTGCCTGAGGCATTGGGAACGCGATTGGATTTTAGTACGGCTTTTCACCCCAGTCGGATGGGCAGTCAGAGAGGGTTATTCAGATTTTAGAGGATATGTTGAAGGGTTGTGCTATTGAGTTTAGAGGCAGCTGGGAGGACCATTTGCCATTGGCGGAGTTCGCGTATAACAACAGTTACCAAGTAAGTATTCAGATGGCTCCATATGAGGCACTATATGGGCGAAGGTGTTGTTCGCCTACTTGTTGGGCAGAATTGGGGGAAAGGCAAATACTTGGACCAGGGTTAGTAGCAGATACTGAAGACAAGATTAAGGTGATCAGGAATCGGTTAAAAGAGGCGGCAGATCGACAAAAGTCTTAGGCCGATCTGAAGCGTAAGGATATTGAATATGCGGTAGGGGACATGGTCTTTTTGAAAGTTTCGCCTTGGAAGAAGATTTTGAGATTTGGTAAGAAGGGTAAGTTGAGCCCACGGTTTATTGGGCCTTACCGAATCATTAAGCAGATAGGGCCAGTGGCATATCAGCTAGAGTTACCTCCAGAACTGGATCGTATTCACGACGTTTTCCATGTGTCCATACTAAGGTGATGTCGTTCTGACCCAACTCATATCGTGGTAGTTGCAGAAATCGAGGTACGGTCGGATTTGACCTTTGAAGAGGAACCTGTGCAAATACTTGATCGCGATGTCAAGTTGTTGAGAAGGAGGTCAGTCCCATTAGTGAAGGTACTTTGGAGGAACCATGGCAAGGAAGAAGCTACTTGGGAGATCGTAGAGGCAATGCGTCAGCAGTACCCTCAACTGTTTAGATCAGGTAAATTTCGAGGCCGAAATTTCTTTAAGGAGAGTAGAGTTGTAACATCCTGATTTTCGGGTTTTTCGCGATTCTTGATATTTTAAGTAAGTTTCTAAAATTTGGTATGTGATTATGGAATTCATAATTTGGGTATGTAAATGGGCTTATGGAAGGCCCATGAGTTGGCCAAAACCCGGTAGAATTTTTAAATTTTGGACTTAGGAGTTAGGGGTTCTGGCTAGGTGCCCTTATATAAAGTTGTGGGTAAAATGTATCACAAAAAAAGCTTTAGTAAAGTGGCAAGGGTGACGCCACTAAGCTCCTAAAAAGGTGGCGTGTGGAGCATAAGGGAAGACAGGGGATCGATCCCATGTGTTGGCAAATAAGAGCATTTATTTTTATGTGCAGGAAGGGTAAGTGTTGGAACCTAAGTGGATTCTGTAAGAGGAGAGTTGGATCAAGTCAAATGCATAGATTAAGGAGGGATAGGGGGAGAGATTTTAGGGATTTGATATGGAGATAGAGTTGGCCAAATAAGGGAGATTGGAGAGGGGATTTTCGGCAGAGGGGTTTTAGGTGGGGATTTTCGGCTTTAGGGGCTAGGTGGTGCGGATTTCTCCTTTGGTGTGTAGCCTTTTTCTCTCTTTTCTTTTCCAGCCGAATCTACCTCCCTCCCATTCAGTTTTTCTTCCTTTTCCTTCTTTCAAATCAGCCCACTATTTCCCTCCATTCACCATGTTTCTTTCCCTTATCTCTACTTCTGCCGAAATACCGCAAAAGCCGAAATCAGTGAAGATAGAGGGTGCCGATTCTTTGTGACCAGCAACCTTTTCTTTTCTTTTCAATTGTTGGTGTTCAATTCCTTTACCTTTTAGGCGTACGGGTTCAAGAGAAGAAAGACTGTGGTAAGTGCTCGAACTCTAAACATTTCCTAGAGTAACTGTTGGCCAAAAGCCGAAACCCTATAATTTAGGGAGATGGCCGAATATGGGTATAGGCTTTATGGGGTGTGACAACCCTAATATGACCCTAGTCGGGAAGTGGTTTTGGGACCACGAAACCGAGTCTTATAAATAATTAAAGGTTATATTCTGTGTTTATGATGTGAGTAAATGCTTGTGTGATAGTTCCATACTTCAATCTGGTCAGTGTATGTGAAAATTATTAGTAGGGACTTATGTGAGACAATTTAGAAATATGCTAGGCAAGTGCTAAAGTGGCCTATTAGTATATGTGGGAAAGTGATTGTCCTTGCATGTCAAATTAGCCCAACTATAGGTAGTGGCCGGCCATGCTACAAATTGTATAATCAAGTGTGAATTTTATATTAACTTTAATTAACTAGGTGCCATATTAGTATGGAGGATGTAATAAAATAAAGAAATGATAACTAAAGGAAGGGATGGGTGAAAGAAAAAGAAAGAGATCATCATTCATGTTTCTTCCTAGCCGAATCTAAAGAAAAAAAAAAGGGAACAAGAGCATTCGGTGATGAAAACAAGTTGTGTTCTTTGGTTCTTCTTGGCCGAATTGAAAGGAGGAAGAAGGGAGTGAAGCCATCGGTCATCTTAGGTCAATATTAAGGTAAGGTGTTCATATTAGTTCTTGAAATTTTAGTTGATCTTGAGTGAGATATCAAGTTATTTTTTTGTAACCCATGATGAAATTTTGATTTTTGGATTGAGTAAGTTTTTCGACTATGGTAGCTAATAATGGTGAGTTTTGTTGTTTCATGTTAAAGTTAGGTGAATGATGATAGATGAGTGCTTGAACAATAAAAAGAATTCGGCTACCTTGTTATGAACTGGGCCGATTGTGAGTTGGTTGTGGTGGAATATTACATGCTTGGTAGAATGGTGGATGAAAGTGCCGAATGTGGTCTTTGGTTTGGCATGAGGTGATAAATAAAGGTTTAAAGGTAGCTTAAGTTAATTGATACTCACTAATGATTTCGAATGGAAGCTTTGTTAAGTGTGAAATGAGTGGCCGAGAGAGAGAACTATAGACTATTGCCGAATGTATGTTGGGTTGATAGAGTCTCCAAATTGATTTTATGTGTGTATGCATGACTGAATATAATCGGCCACATGAGTAAAGAAATGGGTTATTTGATATGTGGTAAAAGTTAAGTGCTAAACGAAATGGAAATGATATCATATTGGAATATGTAAACTTGACCACATGAAAGAACACATAGATTGGTGTTGCATGTATTCGGTTATAAGTAAGCATATTGGTGGCTTAATCTTGGCTAAGACAATCGGCTAAAAGAGAGTGTGGGTTAATATGTTGAGTTGATTCATGATTTCATATGTATGTGACTTTAATGTCTAATGAGTATATATATGGGCTAAGTACCTTGAGTTCCTCTTTTTTTTTATGCTCAAATGATTAAATCAGTTTGTTTGTTAAATTAAGCTCAAGAGCAAAGGGGAACTAAATCCGATAAAGGGAAGGAAAAAGTGGTCGAATAGCCATCGAAATCGTTCGACAACATCCGAGGTAAGTTTTCGAGTAACGAGACTTAGTTTACGATTTGATTAAGTCATGACGTGTGAGCATAACAAATAAACGGTGATATGATGATTCTACTTGAATTATATACTGAGTTAATTAGTCTATACGTATGACGGGTAGCCGTATGTGCATAGAGATCGTGTCATAAAGCAAACTAAACCATGCTGTTTGTATATGGCTAGTGAGCCGAAAATGGGAATGCTTAATACGTGACTTGTGTTTGAACTCTAATTATGAAAATGAAATATAGATGTGTCATGATTGATTGATATGTGCATAAATATTCGGATGATAACCGGGCTAAGTCCCGAAGGCATTTGTGCGAGTTACTATATCCGGGCTAAGTCCCGAAGGCATTTGTGCGAGTCACTGTATCCGGGCTAAGTCCCGAAGGCATTGGTGCGAGTTACTATATTCGGGCTAAGTCCCGAAGGCATTGGTGCGAGTTACTATATCCGGTTAAATCCCAAAGGTACCTGGCTTGGGAATGAGCGATCTTGCTATAATAATTTCAACTAATACGCTCGTAAAATCCCAACGATGAGGTATGTCTCGTATATGCATTGAATTGGTTGATTCCTTACAAATAGTATTCGCTCAGTCGATAAATGAGCTACTGGCCTTTGGCTAAATTGATCTTTTGTGTATGAATATAAGGGTCGGTAATGTGAAGTAAGTATGATATTGAGAATTTGTGCATATGAAATTATCCGTTTAGCCATATGAATGTTATACTTTAGTTGTGTCTAATTTCATGGCTTAAAACTTACTAAGCATTAAATGCTTACTCCGTTTCTTTGATTCTCTGTTTTATAGATTTTGGTCGTCAGCTATCGGACTCGGGATTGTCGAAGTCGAAGTCATCCACACTATCAAAGCCCCTTTTGGTACACTTTTGGTTGAACTTTGAAATGGCATGTATAGGACTACCCTTTTTGATGTTGGTCATGTACCTTTCGGTATTGTACAAATTTGGATAGCCATGCGAAAATGGCTTATATATATTTTTGAGCATAATGATATAATCATTTTGTATGTATATGGTTATTGAGAGGGGTGGATATGCTAGGCAATGATTGGCCATTGGAATGGTTAATCACGATCATACTTTGTGCTATATATGCTAAAGGGTTAGTTGAATCATGGAAACTATGTAATAGGTAAAGTCTACCTTAAAGGCAGATGCTGACAGCAGCAGTGGTGTAAATTTGAAAAATAACTAAAATTAGTAGGTATGGAATTAAATAGTGAATAAATTATGTAATCGAACCTTGATGAATCTACTTTCATATGAAAGAAACGAAAAGATCATATGAGTCATATGTTAAGAGATATTTAAGTTTTCGTGAAACAGGGCCAGAACGGTTTCTGGATTCCCTGTACCGACTTTGGAAATTTATTATACATTAACCAGAGATAATTAGAAGTCATTCCATATATGTATAGATTCCTTTTCCAGTCTAGTTTCTATAGAAACAAACGGAATCAGTATTGAAGCCCTGTACAGGGAGATATCCAAGTCGTAGTGCGTGAAGGTCAGAGTAGTCGAACCCTGAAAAAGGGGAGACTTTAACTAATAAACTGTACTAATTGGCTCAACCAAAAATTCTAGAAACAAATTTGTAGATGGATATATGAGCCTAGTTTCAGGAAAAATTTACAAAACTGATTTTCAAGTTTTGGAACTCAAGATATGATTTTTAAGGTGACAGTGACACACTTAGCCAGCTGTCTGGAAATTTTTAAAATGGACTGTGAAAATAAGTGAATTAAGTCTGTTAACCCCTCGTGTCCGACCCCGGCAACGGTCTCGTGTATGGGGTGTTACATGGGGTCTTCTTTTAATATTTTTTTGTGGTTTATTTAGTGGAGGAGCAGCAAGGTGTAGTGTCGACTTGGGGTAGCTTGGATCTCCGGAGTGGCTAGACCTAGTCATCAATTGCGACAAAGGTAAGTTTCCTAAGGCCATTATGGATGGTGGCTGAATGTGTAAGTATTAGTATTAGATGATTTTTGGTGTGGCTCAATTATGGGAAGCTGATTATTAACGATGGATTATAGGAGAAATCGTGTAGGAGATCTCGTCGAGGAATATCGCCAAACAGGTGTGTAACGAACCCTTTTTCATAAGCTTAAAGGGATAAATGCTGAAAAGCCAAAATGCCGAAATTTTGGCATTTCGAGGGCTCGTGAGCAACCGAACGCTCATTAGTTAGTTAGATTCATTGAGATGATGATCAGGAACATTGGAAACGGTAAGAACGTGATTTTTGGCATTCACGGTAAGTTGGGCCTCGAGGGGCTGCAATAGGGCACAATAGGCTTTCGGGCCCATTTGAGAAAAATTGGTAGAAAACAGAAATCTGTTAAATTGCATGTTAAGACTGTTAATACTATTATGGATATAGGCTAAATGGGCCTAGATGACAAAATCGGCTAAGTAGGGCCCATTAGGGGTTTTAGGCCTAATAATTCGATTTTGCTAAAAAATGGGCCAGAATCACTGTTTGCACCCATGAATTGTTACTAACCGTTAATGAACATGGAAACCCTAATTTTTGGTAAAATTCCAAGATTACCCTTATAACATGAAAATGACCGTTTTGCCCCTAGGTAAAAATGACCATTATACCCCTAGGGTTTATGTATGAATTTAATACATGGGATTTTAATAAACATGGTATGTATGATATGCACATGACATGATGATATGGACATGATATTTATGATATGCACATGATGTAATCATAAATGCATTGGGTTGGGTTTTTATATGAATGGAGGAAGTGTAAAAGGGCTTATGCCCCAGTTATTAAAGGGCTTATGCCCCAGTTGTTAAAAGGGCTTTTGCCCCAGTTATTAAAAGAGGCTAGGCCTCCAGTTATATGATAAAGCAGCTATGTTGCCAGTGGAGAGTTATGGCGGGGTGGGTTGAGTTAATCCCCACATGGTGTATTGGTTGGTAAAAGGTGGAGAGTAGCGGATGGTGGGTTGAGTAGTCTCCCCAAATGGGCTTGCATTCTTTCATTGACATTATATGTGATATTGAAATGGGCCTATGGGCCATACCATTTACAGTAAAGGATTCGTCCCAATAATATGAAATATGAAAAGGCTTCGGCCGAGTGTTATGAAATATGAAATATGAAAAGGGCTATGGCCTAGTACATGTTGGGATTGGATTTGGGCTTAGGCCCAACAGGCTGTTATTATTTTAGGCTCTGAAAGGGGCTTGTTGCACACTGAGTTTCCAAACTCACCCTCCTTTCCTTAACCTTGCAGGTGAGCCTTGATGTGGGGACTTGGGCCGGAGGGGATTCAGAGTAGCCACGATGATCGCCTTTGGACTTTTAAATAAGCGTTGGTTTTCATTAAATTTCCTTTATTTATTATTTATTTTTGGGTTGTAATAAAGCCATTTTAACTTTCCTTTTATTTCTTTTCGGGATTATTTCAATTTTATTAACTTTAAACCTGGTTGATAATTATTCAAATGGGCTAGACTTAGGACGTGTTTTTAAAACGATACTTGTTTTCAAAATAGCTCAACGCCACGATTAATCGATTTATCAAAGACGTCCACTTAAACAAATTTAAACTCGATATAACAAAGTATGGCTATGGTTGTGGGCATGTCTAGGATTGGATCCAATCAAAGAGCTTGGTACTTAAGCAGCCTTCATGGCTCACCTCCTTTGTCTCGGATACCTACCTGGTGCCCAGCTTCCATACACTTTGTTAACTCACAAAAGTCATTTTTTTTAAAAGCACGAAAATGAAACATGTATTTTTAACTTCAATGTGGCACGTCAGATTCGGCCATAATGTCTAGGCCGAGTTTGGGGGTGTTACAATGGATAGCTAAGAGTTTTGGACCATTGAAGGATGTTAAGCTATATGAATTAGGAAATATAAGTATGCATAATTAATATGTACTTTTATTATGAATGCTGAAATGATTTGTCAAGTGTTGAGGTGTTTTATTATGAGAGTTTATGTTTGCTTGACTAATGTCAAGACAGGACAAATTTATGTTTATAGATTAAAAGATGAGCCGTACAATTGATTAATGTGTAACCATGAGAACATATTGATGAAATTGGCAAATGCATGTAATTGATTCGCTTATTATTTCCATACGGACTTACTAAGCTATATAGCTTACCCCCTTTTCTTTCCCACCTCTCATAGGTTTATTCAGCTAGCTTGGGTTGGAGATCGTCGAAGATTGTATCACACTATCAAGCTATCATGTTAGATAAATGAATGCAAACCTTTGATTCTATGGCATGTATAGGGACTTACTCATTTTGTGTATGTGTCATTATGATACTGCCAAATGTATTGACTTGTAATGAATAAGGATTTGATTTGGTATGTAGCCCTATAAATTTGCTTATATTAGCTAATGGGTTGCAAGCATATTTATGACTGTGCCAATTTCATTGTGTGATGTGGTTTATAATGCTGTGTTAATGAAAGTTAGTACAAGGGAATCATGAAAGAGTAAACTTAGCATTAAAATAGTTTTGGACAGCATTAGTACAACTTTGAAAAGTCACCAAAAGTTGTGGAAGCCGAATTAGAGGTTGAATAAAATATGAAATTAAATCTTATTGAGTCTAGTTTTACATAAAAGAAATAGTGTAAGCAAAGAATTTTATTTTATTAGATATTTGAATTTTTGTGAGAAAAGGTCAGAATGATCTCGGGTTCCCCTATATTGACTTTGGAAAATAATTAAAAATTGCATAAAAATATGTGAGGGTTTAAATTTATATGTTTAATTTCTCAATGAGTATATTTTCAAGAGAAACAAATAGAAACGTTATCCGAATCTCGTACTAAGAGATAATTAATTTCTAGTGAAGAAAGGTTGAAACTGTGAAACAGCAGAATAAGGACAAATTTGAAGAATTAACTGTAATTATTTGCTAAACCATAATTTTTGAAAATTTTAGTGTAGGAAGATATTAGAGTCTAGTTTTGTAAATATCAAGAAAATCTTAATTTAGAGTTCTGTAGCTCAAGATATAAATAATTTAGTAACTCTGACTCAAGTGGACAGTTTTGTTTTGAATAGTAAATAATTGTTTTGATATGTTTAAGCCTTGATTATAGTTATGTTGGTAGCTTAATTGTGCCATGTTAAGTGCTATTGAAAGTGTGTATGTGAGTGTGCAAATGAGGGTGGAAAATGGCTTCATAAATAGATATTTTCTTGGACACACGGGCAGACACACAGCCATGTGACTCCAAATTGTGCATGACGTCATGAATAGATAGTTACACGGGCTGAGGACACGGGCGTGTCCCAAGCCACACGAGCATGTCCCAAGCCACACAGGCGTGTGACTCTCCAAAGTATGAAAATTTTTTAAGTGTAGTAAAAGTTCCAAAAGTTTTCGGTTTAGTCCTAAACCACCCTAACGTATGTTGTGGGCCTCGTGGGCCCGTATAAGGGATGATATGCATGTGATTGGATGAATTTGATTTGGTCCAAATTTTATGGCCCAGTTTGTATGAATGTTTATGTTTAAGTCTGGTAATGCCTCGAACCCTGTCCCGACGTCAGATACGGGTAAGGGTGCTACATTGCTACGTCGGATTCATGGTCCCAAAACCACTGTTACGACTAGGCCCAAAATCGGGCTGTTACAGGTATTGGTATGTGCAAGATAAGGAACAATAAAAAAGGAGTGAAGTTTTCTTGGGGCAAAAAGGTGGTCAGATTGCCAGCTCATATGCCGTGGCAATGCTGGGAAGGTGTCTAGTCAGCATTCAACGCATATCAGTTTCAGCCCAACTTTACTTGTACTAGATAAATATACCTAGAAAAGAGGAGAAGATAAATCTTAGGGCTGTTGGAATTGTCATGAAAAAGAAAAATAAAGTGATTTAAAAAGAAGAAAAGGAGGAAACCCTAGGGCATGGAACTGCGGGTAGAGATACTTAGGCAAATTAGAAGGTAGCAGCTGAATAGAGACAGAAAGAGTAAAGACACAGACAACCCCTCTTAGACACTTCAGGACACTCTATAGCTAGAGTGTGGATTGGACAAGTGAACACTGTCTTCCTAACATTCTTACATTATTTCTAATATATTCCTTCGTGAATTACAGTGATGAAAACAATGTTTGAGTTGAATTTTATTTGCCAACCTATGAGTTAAATCTCATAGGGTTGGGATTACTGTGATGAAACTTTAATTGTCTTTAATGGTTGCAGTATAAATCTGAGTTATTTTACTGCTTCATTCAATTATTTTATTTATTACAATGTATGTGAGCAATCCCTAGACATAGTCGACTGTGTAGCATTCCTTTAAATTAATCTAAATTCTAAAAAGGTTGGATTAGTTGGACCGTGGTTGAATGATATGAGCAAGTACTCAGTCGATACTTGTAGTAGACTCTAGACATAGAACAGTGCTTATACAAAAGGTAACAGTGTAGGGTGCCATATTAAAGGCCTAAGACACAGGCAAGGTAACTTGAGGTTTCTGCTCTCAAAAGAAGCAGGCCACTTTAGAACTCTTCTAGGCAGTAGGATAAATATGATTTTGCTAAGGAAGTATTGATAGGAAAAGTAAATTCCTAGTATTCCCGACCTCCCCACTCAACATTGCATAACCCTTATCTTTGTTGTAGTAGCTTTGTCATAGTATTCGTAGTTGTTTATTTATTCGTTGCGTTATATTCACGTAATTATTTTCATAATTTCCATTACATTTCTACTCTTGTTTTTCCATGGCATTTCCAAGTATTCCTTATTTCAACATATTATCTACATCATTATTCCTATTAATTTTCACTGCATACATTGTAACACCCCTTACTCGTATTCAACGTCGAAATAGGATACGAGCATTACCGCACTTATCACACGAACAAACATACATTTTTGAGTCACAAATTTTCGTCCAAATTAAAACTTTTTGCATTTAAACATAAAGTCCCTAATACGAGCCTATGAATTGAAGGTCGAAAAATGAAAAGGTTAGTTTTTTTCTCTTTTTTTTGTTATTTTCATTTTATTATTTTATTATATTATTTAGTACATATACGTATAAAATAGAAGGTCGATACTTAAATGAAGAGAAAAAAAAAGAAAAAAAAAAGAAAATCACCTTAGTGTTGATATCAATGCTTGGTTGTTTGGATATTTTGCTTGTATTTGAGTACTAATTAAAACTTCTACTTTGATTATAGACTTGAGATACTTCTCTTGTTCTTTTGTATTTTAAACTGTCTAAAAAAAGAAAAGAAAAGGGAACCTCTTTACAGTTTTTTATTTGGGTTTTTATAACCCTTTTTCACCTATTTTTTATTGCTTCTGTCTTGTCTGATTGCAGGGAATTGGCACGGTGGAGGTGACCGGTGGCAGACGGCATGGGATGCAGTGGGGTTGTTGGGGGTGGTTGCGGTGCTAGGCATGTTTAGGGTTTCAAAAACTGAAACCCTAAGTCAGAATTTGGGTCAAAAGTTTGGGCCTCATGTGTTTGGGTATTATTTGGGCTATTAACATTTAAGGTTTGGGTTAATGGTTTATGTTGTAAATGGGTCATGGGGTTGGCTGATACTTTAGTGGGCCATTCGGGTTTTGGGTTTAAAAAATGGGTTAAGAGGTTTGGGTTAGAAATTAGGTTAAATTGGGCTGATGGTTGTAAGTCGGTTTTAGGGGGTTAGTGGGTTTAATTGTATTTAGGCCCAGGCAATTTGGGCTTCTACACAACCCACATGACAACTTTCTTTTTCAGAGTCAATGGGAAACCCATTACGAAGTCCATCGTAATCCTATCCCATTTCCACTCGGGTACCATCACTGGCTGAAGTAAATCCAAAGGTACTTTGTGTTGGCTTTTACTTGTTGACAAATCAAACATCTCGAAACAAACTCCAAAATATGTCATTTCATACCTGACCATCAGTACAATTTCTTCAATTCATTATACATCTTCGTACTTTTCGGATGAACAGATAGACAACACCTGTGTGCCTCGTGTAAAATTTTCTGAATAAGTTCATATTTTTTGGAACACATACTTTATCTTCAAACATCAAACAATCATTTGAACCGATCCAAAAGTCTGAATCATTGTCCAATTCACACTGAGCTCTTTTAGCTTGCAATTCACTATCATTTTTCTAAGCTTCACAAATTTGCTGAAAAAGTATCGATCTAGCTCTGACCTCGGCCAAAATTGAACCTTTATTAGACAAAGTCAATCTCATACTCATAGTTCTCAAAGAAAACAAGGACTTCTTGCTCAAAGCATCTGCGACTACATTTGCCTTTCCCAGATGATAGTCAATCACTAGCTCATAATTCTTCAGTAACTCGAGCCATCTCAGTTCTTGCAAGTTTAGATCTTTCTAAGTCATCAAGTATTTTAAACTCTTATGATCAGTAAAGATATGGCATTTCTCACCGTACAAATGATGACGCCAAATTTTAAAAGTAAAAATAATTGCAGCCAATTCCAAGTCGTGCATTGGATAACCATTCAACGAAGCATCGCTATAAATTAAAAATTCTTTTCCTGATTCAGGTTGTACTAAAATCGATGCCTCAGTCAATAATGCTTTCAATTTCTCAAAACTTTGGTGACATTTTTCGGGCCACTCAAATTTAATATCTTTTTACCACAACTTGTTCATGGGAGTAGCAATCATCGAAAATCCTTTGACAAAACGCCATCATTAACCTGCTAAATCCAAAAAGCTTCTAACTTCAAATACATTCCTTGGCAGTTTCCACTCAATAATTGCTGAAATCATACTTGGATCAACCCGAATATCATCACCTGAAACGGTATGTCCCAAAAATCTGACATCTCGGAGCAGAAACTCACTTTTACTGAATTTAGCAAACAATCTCTTATTTTCTCAACGTCTGCAGTACAGTTCTCAAGTGCTCGGAATGCTCGAACTCGTCTCGGGAATAGATCAGAATATCATCCATGAACACAACCACAAACTTATCTAAATAAGGTTGGAAAATTCTATTTATCAAATCCATAAATACGGCAGGAGCATTAGTTAATCCAAAAGGCATAACAAGAAATTCATAATGCCCTTACCTAGTCCTAAAAGCAGTTTTCGACACATCCGAATCTTTAACTCTCAACGGATGTAGCCCGATCTCAAATCAATCTTTGAGAATACCATTTTTCCTTTCAACTGATCAAACAAGTCATCAATTCTCAACAAAGGATACTTGTTATTAATAGTCACCTTATTATGATGTTGGTAATCGATACAAAGTCTCATGGATCCCTCTTTCTTTTTTACTAATAACATTGGAGCACCCTAGGGAGAAAAACTCAGCCTCACAAAACCTTATCTGTCAACTCTTGCAACTGAACTTTCAATTCTTTTAACTCAGTTAGAACCATTCTATACAGAGCAATTGATATAGGTGAAGTCCCAGGTGCTAAATCAATAGCAAACTCAACCTCTCTGATCAAAAGTAACCCAGGCAACTCCTTTGGAAACACATCTGGATATTTACAGACTACCGACACTGATTCAATTTTCAATTTAGACATTTTTTTATTCAACACATAAGCAAGATAAGCTTTACAACCTTTCCTTACGTGCCTCTGAGCAGACATAGACGAAATCACAATAGGCAATTCACTTGATCATCAATTTCAACCCGAATTACTTCACCATTTTCACATTTTAATTTAATAGTTTTTTGTCTACAATTTACTATGGCAGCATGTAGTGTCAACCAATCCATACCCAAAATAACATCGAATTCGTCAAATGGCAACAACATTAACTCAGCCGAAAAACAATAACCTCAAATCATCAAAGGACAATTCTTGCAAACCTTATCAACTAGCACATACTTGCCTAGAGGGTTTGACACTTTAATCACAAACTCAGCAAACTTGACTTAAAATTCTTACTAGATACCAAATTCACACAAACATAAGATTAAGTCGATCCAGGATCAATCAATGCTATAACATTGGTATCATAAAGAGAAAATGTTCCAGTAATCACATCAGGAGATGATGCATCCTCACGAGCATGAATGACATAAGCTCTAGCAGGTGCTCTGGCCTCAAATTTTACGTCTATATCTTTCATACCACCTTTACTGCTAGTTCTATTCCCTGTATTTCTTGGTGGCCTACCTTTATTAGTAGTATTACTCGGCCTTGCACTCTGAAATTGTTCTTTCTCAGCCATCTCAGGGCAAGCTCGGATAAAATGCTCTTGGGCACCAAACTTGAAACAAGATCGATCATTCATCCTACACTCGACGAGGTGTTGTCCACCACAACACTGGCATTCAGGTCTGTTAGTCCTAACATTAGCCACACTTGCCATTAAAGTAGCTTGAGACTTGGGACTCGGATATTGTTTCTCACGGTCTTTGTGTGAATACCCAACTGAAACATTTGAAAGAGAATACATTTCTTTGGATTTCTTTGATTGAGATTGAAATTACTTAATCATAGGAATTCTTCTTGTATCTCTAGCCTCACTCTCGGCCTTTGTTTTCTCTTTTCTTAGTTCTTCGGCTTTGGAAGCTCGTTCAACCAATACAACAAATTATTTTAGTTCCAAGATTCCAACTAACAGTCTGATGTCCTCATTCAGCCCATCTTCGAACCTTTTACACATAATAGCCTCAAAGGAAAACACTCTCAAGCATACTTACTAAGCCTGAAAAATTCTTACTCATATTTTGTCACTGATATTCGGCCCTGTTTTAGCTTAAGAAATTCTTTACGTTTCTGATCGATGAACCGCTGACTAATATATTTCTTCTAGAATTCCTCTTAAAAGAATTCTTATGTAACCCTCTCTCTCGGTACCACAGATACTACTGTCTTCCACCAGTGATATGCTGTGTCCCTCAATAATGATATAACAAATTTCAAGCATTCTTCGGGTGTACATGATAACTTATCAAATACTCTAATAGTATTCTTAAGCCAGAATTTGGCTCTATCGGGGTCATCATCTACATTAGCCCTGAATTTATCAGCCCTTTGCTTTCGAATCTTATAAAGTGGAGGCTTATTCAGTCTTGCCAAATCCACACCCTAAAGAACTATAGGAATCGGTTGGGGATAAGGAGGGGGTGGAGGATGTTGAGCATTCGGATTTGTTCGAACAAACTCCGAATACTACTCATTCATCATGTGGAGGAAGGCTTCTCTAGCCCCTCCTCCCTGACGGACTGTGTGAGGTCTATTTTTAGATAACACTACTCCTTGAATGGGAGCCGACGCATTGCTCTCTACATCATCAGCTACAACTAGGTCGGGATCCATTTACTATATGAAAACACAACTTAAACTTGTCAGGAGTCATCACACTGTCACGGTTCATATATGGCATGTATAGCTAGACTCTTACACATGCTACGTTAGTCTGAGAATTGACTAAACCATAGCTTTGATACCACTAAATGCAATACCCCTTACCCGTATTCAACGCCGGAACAGGATACGAGGCATTACCGTACTTATCACACGAACAAACATACATTTCTAAGCTACAAATTTTTGTCCAAATGAAAAATTTTTGCGTTCAATCATAGTCCCTAATACAAGCCTACAAAACCCAAAATATGCTTTGGAAGTGGTTCAGGACTAAACCGAGAACTTTAGAAAATCTTACAAAACTTAAAAAAAATTTCACTAAATAGGGGTCACATGCCCGTGTGGACAAGGGACATGCCCATGTCCCAAACCCGTGTAACTCTCTGTCTGTCACCCAAGAACAAATTGAATACACACGGCCAAGTCACATGCCCGTGTGCTAGGCCATGTGATCGATTTAAAATTCATGATTTTTCATTAACTAGGTGCAGACTTCACATGCCCGGGACACACGCCCATGTCCAAGGCTGTGGCCTTCACACGGTTGAGACACATTGCCATGTCTCTGCCCTTGTACTCAATATTGGGCATTCTATTTTACAAAAATTAGGGTACAGGGGACACTCGGTCTATACACATGCCCGTAGGGCAAGCTGTGTGTCGTATACAGTGTAGACACAGGCCTGTGTGTCTACCCGTGTAGACAAAAATAAGTCTTTTTACCAAGCCATTTTGCCACCCTTTAATGGAAACACCTACACAACATAACATAGCACAAATCCAAGCGTATACATACAACCAACATCTACAACCAAGACATCAACACATCATTCATGAAAGGCATCATTATAAAAATATACTTATAGCCAATATTATCCCATTTCCAATGGCCTTATACAAAATGAAATTCTAACCAACATAAGCCAACACATTTGGCCAACACAATTATGAAACATAACAAAATAACCAAGTCTCCCATACATGCCATAACTCAAAATGTTGAATTCATTGACACCAAAATAATTGTTGATAGTGCGATTGGATCTCCGACGATCTCCAAACCCTGAGCAAGCTTGGTGACACTATAAGACAAAGGAAAGGAAGGGGAGTAAGCTATATAGCTTAGTAAGTTCTATGAAAATAATAAGCATCAAAACCACACAATTAACATACAATTAACATGAAAAAGATTAGCATGAACGTTATCAATATCTCGTAGCCATAACTTACTCAATCACAATCCTACCAAGAGTTCATCACATATCGAGCTCATTACTCATGAGTTTTATGTACATACCTGTACCAACTCACAACACAACCATGTCCTTTCACAAATTTGACATTCCCATTGAACACTCAGAATATTAATGGATACTCAAAAATCTTGCACATACGTGCCATATATGTAGCCAAAGCTACCTCATAACTCATAATACTCATGGGCTCATTTTTGATCTATTCACAGGCCTGCTCACACAAGTTGTCTGTCAAGACGTAGCTACACAGTGCTGCTTACACAAGCTTTCAGGTATCCGTAACACATGCTAAACTACCCAGCCACTGGTAGGACGTATGAGACCAGCACCCAGATTACATAATTGCATATACGCATGGGTTCCTAGTGACATGTCACTTGTATCCTTTTCTATTCCTAAGGTTCAACCGGGATTTCTCGCTTGTCAAAAACTTTGTCGAATACATTCAAAGATTCAATCACAATTCATACAATATTGAAGCATTTAAAACATAAATATAACAATGCATTATTTACATACGAACTTGCCTTGGTACAAAAATAGTATAATTGGACCTAATAATCAAACACTTTGTTTTTCTCCCGATCTAGGCAGAACCTCATTTTCCTTGATCTATAATAACAAATTTGACTCATTTAATACTCACATTATTCAATTGAGCCTAAAAATCATATTATGGTAAATTATATTTTTTCCCCTAATGTTTTACATTTTTACGATTTAGTCCTTATGCTCGTAAAAAGAAATGTATTCAATTTCTTCAAAACCCAAGCCTAGCCGAACCATTTTCATACTCATACCAGCCCACATTTTTCATTTAATCACACTTTTACTACTCATTTTTGTAACTTTTATAAATAGGTCCTTTTTTCCATTTCTATTAAAAATCACCTAGCAAAAGTTGTTTATCTTACATCTAACATACATTTTCTACTATTAGGCATCAAAATACACAATTATCTATCACGGGTACAATTTTTTTAGTTTGATCATGTAACACCCCATACCCGAGACCGTTGTCGGAGTCGAACACGAGGTGCTAACGGACTTAATTCCTTACTTAAACAGCTCATACAATTCATTTTTAAAATTTCCAGACGAGCTGGCTAACTGCATCATAGTCACTCTAAAAATCATATCTCGAGTTCCAAAACTCGAAATCTAATTCCGTAAATTTTTCCTAGAACTAGACTCATACATATATTTACTAATTTTTGTCTAG
This sequence comes from Gossypium hirsutum, assembly GCF_007990345.1. NCBI lineage: Eukaryota > Viridiplantae > Streptophyta > Magnoliopsida > Malvales > Malvaceae > Gossypium > Gossypium hirsutum. Next base: position 44,959,676 of record NC_053434.1, on the reverse strand, counting down.
AATTTTTGGTCGGGCCAATTAGTACAGCTTATTAGCTAAAGTCTCCCCTATTTCAGGGTTCGACTACTCTGACCTTCATGCATTACGACTTAGATATCTCCCCGTACAGGGCTTCAATACTTATGCCGTTTGTTTCTAATGAAACTAGACTCAAAAAGGAATCTGTACATATAAAGCATGACTTCTAATTATCTCTGGTTAATTATGGTAAATTTCCAAAGTCAGAACAGGGGATCCAGAAATCGCTCTGGCCCTGTTTCACGAAAATTTAAACATCTCATAAAGTACGGCTCATATGGTCATTTCGTTTCTTTCATATGAAAATAGACTTATCAAGATTCAATTAAATAATTTATACATTATTTAATTCCATTTCTACTATTTTTAATGATTTTTCAAACTCACATCACTGCTGCTGTCAGCATCTATTTTAAGGTAAATTTCACCTATTTCATAGTTTTCCATGAATCAACTAGTAATTTGACATACATTATTTCCAAGTATAATCACAATTAGCCATGACATACGTAGCACCAATAGGACCATGATTGGCCATTCCAATGGCTAATCATTACCAAACATTTCCACACCACTTAATAACCATATCATAAGACCATATATACAAAATGATCATAACGTTATACTCAAAATGTACAAGCCATTTTTGCATGGCTATACGAATATACATTACCAAAAGATACTTAATTAACAACAAGGGTCAGCCCTATACATGCCATTATCAAGTTCAACTGAAGAGTACCAAAAAGTGGATTAGATAGTGTGGATGACTTCGACTTTGACACCTCCGAGTCTGATAGCTGACGAACAAAATCTATAATACAGAGAATTTAAGCAACAGAGTAAGCGTTTCGTTGCTTAGTAAGTTTATAAGTAAGGAACTCATTTGAAACAAAAACACAAAAGAAATAGCATTCATAAGGATAAATAAATGCCTATGCACAAGATCACGTATTCGTTTTAATTTACACTTTTATCAATAGGTTTATACATTCGAAGTCAAACTTAACTAAATTTCATTTGATTCAATTTCATGTAGCTCGAGTGAGCTATAGACTTCATATAATCCTAAGAAATGGCCGGAAGAGCATTATTAGATTATGTAATCACAACTGACACTGTACTGAAATTTTCCAATGTATATACGATCCATACATGGTCATATTAGGGATTATGAGCACATTAATCGGAATTATTACGACAGAGTCGCACCTTTCCAAACATAAATACCTTCGAAATTTGACTCGGATGTAACAACCAGCACAAATGCCTTCGGGACTTAACTCGGTTATATAACCCGCACGAATGCCTTTGGGACTTAACCTGGTTATAATAACACGCACAAATGCCTTTGGGACTTAACCCGGTTATAATAACCAACACGAATGCCTTCGGGACTTAACCCGGTTATATTTTTTTCCAGCTCATAGCCTGCGGACCTTTAGTCCGGATAGATTCTATCAATATACATAACATCATTCGCATTTCAACTCCAAAGTTATACTCAAATTCACATGTTCATAACACCATTACAGCTTAACTCCAAATGATCCTCACTATGAATCGCATACCCACATTATTTAATGAACAATTTTATTCAAGTGCCAACCAAAAATTTCGATTCATTTACCATATTCTTATGGGCATCTTTAATTATGTATACTAGAAGAGCCTACTTAAAAACTTACCTCGATATATTGAAACGGTTGTGGATTGATTACTCTATTGCTTTCTCCTTTCCCCGATCTAACTTTGATCCTCCTTGCTCTTGAGCTTAATGAATACAAGTAGAAGTATTCAATATTTTTACCAATAATGTTTACTTGTTAGTCACATTCGGCAATCACATATCAAACTCATTTTACTTGTGTGGCCAATTATACTTGGTCATACATACACATAATCAAAAATAAATTCCAAAATTTTCACATCATTTATGTACTAAGCCGAATTCACTTGCCAAGTTCATATACATTCTTCAATAATTCCTTCTTTGAACAAACACATACTCGGCTAAAACAATGAAAATTTTAGCAGCTTTTAATTTAACACCTCTAAGCATTCTTTTCATTTTACCAACTCCAACCACATGCATTACTCAAGCATAACATTTTCATATTCGGTAATAGTATCAACTTAGTAGCTGATTCTTTCCACTTTGTATCTATGCACCTATTTGATCATTAGTTTAGTTCAAACACCCATACACCAAGATTCATCCAATTTAACATGAAACAAAAACCTAAATCCTCAATAGCTACTATGGCCGAAAGTTCTAGTCTTCCCAAAATCAAAATTCCTAACATGGGTTACCTAAAGAACTTGGTAACTAGTTCAATTTTATCTAAAATTTCAAGAATTAACATGAATTTCATACCTTAATGAAGACTTGAAATGGCCGAATGGCTCCTTTCCTCCCAACTCCCCTTCACTTTCGGCCTTTTGGAATGAACAAGGTGAACACTTTGTTGTTTTCACCCACTTTCTATATTTTCTTTTCATTAATTCATGATATTATGCCATTTAGCTAATTAAAGTTAATAGAAAATTCTTATTTTATTATATAATTTGTAGCATGGCCGGCCACTACCTATAGTTTGGCTAATTTGACATGCAAGTACAAACACTTTCCAACATATATTAATAGGCCACTTTAGCATTTGCCTAGCACATTTCTAAATTTTCTCATACAAGTCCTATTTAATAAATTTCACATACTATATACAAAATTTAAGCATGAACTTTTTTCACACATGCATATTCATATATAATAAGCATCAAATATGACTGTTAATTATTTTTATGACTCGGTTTCGTGGTCCCGAAACCACTTTCCGACTAGGGTCAATTTAGGGCTGTCACAGATTATATCTTAAATTAGTGGTAGAAATAGATAGGTCGAGTTACAACGACTTCAAATATGTAAAGAACATAAAAAATGGGGAAACAACGAACTTACAATCGTGCTTGGAAGATGAACAAACCCTAGCTAGTCTTCCTTAGAGATATTCGGCCATGGGAGAAGAAGATGGACTAGATTTTGGCTTTATTTTGCTTATTTATTCATTTATTAACCAAATGACCAAAATGCCCCTAACTTAAAACATAAAAATTCTCTTACTTTGTGTCCATTTTTGTCCAGTAACTTAACAAATGGTCTAATTACCATCTAAGGACCTTCAATTTAAAATTTCATAGCAATTAGACACCTATGGCTTCTAAAACACACATTTTCTATCTATTGTAGTTTAGTCCTTTTAGCTAAATTGAGTGCCCAATTGATAAAATTTTTGAATGAAATTTTCATGAAATCATCACATAAAACTGTAGACCATAAAAATATAATAAACATAAATCTTTCTACGTCAGATTCATGTTCCCGAAACCACTAGTCCGATTACACCCAAAATTGGGCTGTTACATACATACCATAACTTTACCATTGTAAGAACCCATTTCCAATGAAGTCAGAACAGTGGTTTCGATACCATAAATGTAACAGCCCGGTTTTGGGTCTAGTTGGAACAGTGGTTTCAGGACCACAAATCCAACATAGAAAAATTTATTTTTATTATATTTTTATGGTATACAATTTTATGGAATAATTTTTTGAAAATTTTGTTTGAAAATTTTGACGTTTGGGCACTCAATTTAGTCAAATGGACTAAATTGTAAAAAGTGAGAAAGTTGAGTTCGACATGCTAGAGGTGTCTAATTGCTATGAGAATTTAAATTAGAGGTCTTTAAATGGTAATTAGACCATTGGTTAAGTTGTTGGACAAAAATGGACATGGTTAGGTATGTTTCTAAAGTTTTTCATTAAGGGCATTTTAGTAATTTAGTAATTAAATGAATTAAAAAGCTAAAGTAACAGCCATTTTTTGTTCATCTTCTACCCCATGGCCAAATGTACCAAGAAGAAACCATGGTTAGGGTTTTTCAAGCTTCCAAGCTCGATTGTAAGTCCGTTCTAGTGCCGTTTTTAATGATTTTTATGTTTTTAAAATCCTCGTAACATGATCTATCTATTTCCACCACTAGTTTAAGAAATAATAAAGGTCTAAAATTTTACCCATGATGGATATTTGTGTGCTTTGATGTCTAATGGCAGGAAATGTATGTTTGGTGTATGATAATTGACTTTTGCTAAGTGATATTCGATGAAAATGCCTAAAAGGACATATTTGTAAAAAGTTGTAAAATGGGTCTTAAAATGCGAATAAAAGAAAAATGTGGGCTGCTATAAGCATGTATAAGGTTCGGCTAGGCATGTGTATTGAAGAAATTGAGTACATTTCATTTTACTTGTTTAGGGACCAAAATGTAAAAATGTGAAACTTTAGGGACCAAAATGTAATTTTTTCCATAATATGATTTTGGGATGATTTGAATAGTATAATGATGAAATAAGTTAAATGTGATATTATAGAACAAGAAAATTGAGGTTTGAAATTAGAACAGGGGAAAAACGAGTATTTGACAGTTAGGTCCTTTTCGCCATTTTTATGCCAAGGTAAGTTCATATGTTTAATAAGCATTAAATTATATATGTATAAATGCTTAATTGATATAATTGTGGTAAATGTTATATTATTGAAATGAAATGTGAGTGCTATTAAGTACGATATTACGAAAATGATCGACAGAGATTCGTTACAGCGAAAGTCCTGGTTGGACCTTAATAGATAGGATACCAGTTTCATGACATTAGGGTTACTGAGATTACATGTAAGACAATATCTGGGATATGGCATCGATATGAGACTTCGTGTAAGACCATAGCTAAGCTATTAACATCGATACGAGATTACATGTAAGACCATATCTGGGATATGGCATTGGTACGGTACTGTGTTTACGAGATTCCTGAGTATCCTTTAGTATTCCAAGTGGTTAAATGGGTAATTTAATGGATGTATCAAAGAAGAGAGAGCATGTAAGTATTACGAATTTGTACAGGTATGTACATAAAGTTTATAAGCATTGACTTCATGATATTGTGAGTTCATGGTTTCCATGAGAATGTTTTTGTGAAAGCCTTGTGATTATTGATCTATACTTGTGATGTACAAAACATATGGTAAATTTGGTTGGCGATCATTTAATTAGCTTCCGAGCCAAATTGAGTTATGATCTAGCATGCTTGATTCATACAAATTGTGATTTATCAGATATTAGAAAAATGAAAGATTGGCATAATTGCCTATTAAAATGATTATGAGAAAATATGGGCTTTAAACAATTGAAAGATGTTAGAATATATGCTTGAAAAGTGAACACTCATAATTAATGTACATGTTTATTATGAGGTTTGAAATGATTCGTTGATTGTGGTAAACAATTACGATGGAAAGATTTTAGTTTTAGGCTAATGTCAAGACATGTTAAATTATGCTTACAATTTGATAGGACAAACAATGTGACTAAATCAGTTATAACTGTGAGTTTTAATGCAATTTATATTATCTTGTGTTTATATTTTTAGAGTTGGTAAATGATTGGTAAGACTTGTTTATTATGTTCATACAGACTTACTAAGCTATATAGCTTACCCCCTTCCTTTCCCATGTTTTATAGTGTCGTCAAGCTAGCTCAGGTTGGAGATTGCCAAAGATCCTATCACATTATCAAGCTATTATTTTGGGTATTGATGAATTCAAGTATTTTGAGTTATGACATGTATAGGGACTTGGTTATTTTGTTATATGCGTCATATGATTTTAGACAATGTAATGGCTGGTAATCATCAAAGGCTGGTTTTGCTATTTGGCCATGTAAGTTGGCTTATATTGGCTAACATGGTTATAAGCCTAAGTATATTCCTATATGTGTCAATGTCTTTGGTGATTTGATCATGGTATGCTTGGTGAATGTGAAATGTTTGGAAATGTGATTTTGGCATGATTGTGTAATTTTTTGGAAATGTGACCTATTGATGAGATGAAGAATTTGTGTATAATTTGGTAACTAGAAAGTAATTGAATGAAGGCTAATGAATGTGAAATTTGTATGTTTGATTTAGGGCTTAAATAATGTAGCGAATATGTTAGATAAAGACATTGAGTTGATATGTTTCAACAATGAATGTGGATGTTTTGGTTGCCTAAGTATGTATTGTTTTGTGCCTTTGAATTGGTGTAAGTGTATGTGTGAATAAGGGTGGTAAATGGCTTGGTAAATAGCCTTGTTTTTGTCCACATTGGTAGACACACAAGCATGTGTCTAGGCCGTGTGTGAAACACGGTCAGGCCCATGAGTGTGTGATTTGGTTGTGTGTCCCTTGCACCTAAATTGTTGCAAAATAGAATGCTCAGTATCGAGCACATGGGTATGAGACACGGCTGTGTGTCTCAACCGTGTGAAGGACACGGCCTCGAGACACGGACATGTGCCATGGCCGTGTGACTTCAATTTGCTCTTGGGTGAAAAACAGAGAGTTACACGGGTTAGGGACACGGGCATGTAACCTTTGTTTTAGCAAAAATTTTCTAAGTGTCGTAAAATTTTCTAAGGTTCTCGGTTTAGTCCCGAACCACTTCCAATGCATGTTTTGGGCCTCGTAGGCTTGTAATAGGGACCTTATGATTAAATGCGAAAATTTTGAATTTGATGCCAAATTTTATGGCTCGAAAGTGTATCTGTGCTTGTGTGTAAGTTCGGTAATGCCTCTTACCCTATTCTGGCGTCGAATAAGGGTAAGGGGTGTTACAATAAATTTGACTAAAAAATATTTATTTTAATATTTTTTAATGTCTATGATAAGTTAGTAGTGCCATATAAAAAAATCGTTAAGAAATTTTGACGTTTGCATGCCTATTTAAGTAAAAAAAGACTAAATCCTAAAATATGCAACAGTATAGTTCTATTAGCTAAAGGAATTAAATTTCTATCAATTTTTATTATGAGTGACTTAAATGGTAATTAAACCACTTGTTTAATTGGTCGACATTTATAGGCATAAAATGAAGTAATTATAAGGTAAATTAATAAGGTTGATTATATTATTTAATAAATAAAAGAAAATTAAAACAAATTAAGGATGGTATCATCTGCTAACTTGGCTTCTTCCACCAAAACTAAGAAGAAAAACCCTCCATTTTTTCACCTTGACTGTTCAGTCACCTCTCTCTTGCATGTAAGAATGTTTTTGTCATCTTTTTAATGATTTGTATGTTTTCGGGATAGTTGTAGCTTAATCTAGCTAGCCCAGGGACTAATTTTCAAAATTTTAAAAAGATTAGGGCTTTTCCATGAACATGTTTGCATGATATTTGAAGTTTAATGAAACATTATGAGTCCTTGTTAATAAATAGACAAGTTTTGTAAAGTGATTTTTCATGAAAATGTCAATTAGGGATTTATTTATAAAAATAGTAAAAGTACATGGTGAAATTGTGAAATAATGATTTGTATGAGTTGATATGTGTACATAATAAATTTGGATAGCATGAGTTAAGGATGAAATTGCATAAATTTTCATTTACGAGCTTAAGGACTAAATTGTAAAGAAGTTAAAATGTTAGGGGCAAAAATATAAATTTGTGAAAGTATGAATTTTGGATTAATCTGAATAGTGTGTGAATTAAATAGATTGAATTTGCTTATTTAGATCAAGATGGACCTCATACGAATTTAGATCGGGTAAAACTAAAGCTTCAGATTAGTCGACTTTGTTTCTACACCTTAATCGTCGAAGTAAGTTCATATGATTAAATACTGCTTTGATGTTATTAAAAATGATATGTTAATATCTAAATGTCATGTAAATTGAATGGTTAAAATCCAACGATGCCATGATGTCTATCAAACCCCGTTTGAAACTTAGGAATTCGTAGGTTACAAATGACATGTCATTAGGGTTTTCATGTTTCAGGTGCTGGTCTTAAATGTTCTACCGATGGCTGAGGTCCTGCATTTTTTGTGGATACTCCACAACTCGTGTAAGCAACATCGTGTAGCTTACATTCTGACCCACAACTCATGTCAGCAGGCCCATTTCACAACTCGTATGAGCAATGATGTAAAGGAAAGGAAATGAAAGGTTACGATATATGTTTAGCATACTTCATGTGAGCTATCCCGCATATCTGATGATATTCTAAACGGTTCAATAGGCAGGAAATAGAAAGAAATGGTAAGTTTTCAAAATCAACTGTGACATGTATGAAGAGTAAAGTAATGGTAAGTTTCATTGGAAGTATATTATGTTAAGAAAATTGATGATTTAAAATGAATTATGTTCATGTATAAAGGCTTTTTTATGTTAAGTTCATGTGATTCATGTTGAATACGCTAACATGTGTTGTTGGTGGTACTTAGGCTTGTGCCAAGCATGTGGTTGAATTTTATAATACTTATTCTTAATGTTTATTAACGAAATGGTAAGTTATGTTTTATGTTTTACAAGCTTACTAAGCATTATTTGCTTACGTGGTTTTCTTTCTTATGATTTTTAGATAATTGGAAGCTCCTTTGGTTTGGAAGCTCTTCGGAGACCTATCACACTATCCGGTGATTATATCAGTAGATTTTGAAGTTTTGGTCTAGGTTATAATGGCATGTATAGATGAAATTTTGTTTCAGTTCTAGTTGATGTTGTGGCATGTAAATGTCGCTTTTAACTTGTGGTACTTATGGTACTTTAAAGCCTTGATGGTTGGTGTTGATATGGACAAGTTGATGTATGTTTTGAATGACCAACTTGGTATGCGATGATGAAGTTTGATGTGTGTCAATTGTGGCATGTTTTGGTATGGAAATAGGTTAGTTGTGAATGGTGGATGAATGGTTAAGTAAGCACATGTTTAGATATGTTTGATGTTTGATGATTGAGGTTCCTTATTGGCATATTGGTTGGATGTATTTTAGATCTTTGAATGGGTCTTTTATGTAGGTTTTGAGCACATTTTAAAACCTTGATCATGTGTGCAAATGTACATAGGTATATGCTTGAGATGGGTGACTGAAATGGCTTTTATTTGGCCTATTTCTTGTCCACACAGCCTAAGATACGAGCGTGTGTCTCAGCCGTGTGTGACATATAGCCATCCAACATGGCCGTGTGTTTCCTGTAGGTTTTTAGGGTTGCATTTTGAAAGTTAAACGGCCTAGCACACGGCCTGGCACATGGGCCCGTGGCTTGGCCGTGTCCCTATTTCGATTGTTATGTGGCCTGAAATAAGGGCATGTGTCTCAGCCATGTGAGTCACATAGCCTAGCCACACGACCGTGTGACCCCTGCAGTATGAAGTTTTCTACCTTTTTACTTAATGTTTCAAATGTTTCTATTGTAGTCCCGGAATCTTTTTAAAATATTTCTATTGCTCCGAGGGCTCAAATAAGGAAAAATATGCTTGTGTTTGAATGAATTATGATATGATTTATGAAATGTTTGGAAATGAATGTATTTAAGTTATGCTTTTATAGTAATGCTCCGTAACCCTATTCCGGTGATAGATTCGGGTTAGGGGTGTTACAACCATAGCATTAATCACATTTTATTATAATAACTTAACCATTTTAGTGCCTCAATCCGATCCTCATGGTAATGATACTCACTTATCACTTTTTTACTTAATCTTACATGTATACTTGCACAATTTGCATATCATATTCACACGTGACAAGTTTTTGGCGCCTTGTAACGACCTGGAATTCGTGGTGTCAGGAAGTGTGGTTTTGAAACCTCATTTTTGAAAACCAATCTCGTAAATATTTTTATTAAATGTTTACAGAGTTATGTTAGACGTAAGCTAAATTTCGGTTAGGAAATTTGATTGAATTAGAGCTTAAATAGCGTACAGGGACTAAATCATGTAAGTGATAAAAGCGTGAACTGTTATTAAATTGTAAGGTGGTTTATGGTAAAGGGACTTTTAAAGCAATTAGGCCCGTGATAACATCGGATGGTAGCATAGTTTATTTGTTAAAAATGTTGTAAAATTTTAAGTTATAATGATTAATTAAAATGAAACATATGAATAAAATTAAAACAAGCAAGTGGATGGAAAGAGAAAGCAAAACTCTTTCATCCAAGAAGCAATTTGAAGCAAAGGGAGAAGAAGAAGACGAACGACCAAGGGGTTTTGATTTTTAAGCTCAATTTGGTTAGCTCAATTTAGTCATTTTCTTATAATTTTATGTTTTCGAAATCTCGGGAGCTTAAGCTAGTTGACCATGTTTTAATTTTTTGTACTGTTAAGGTTTGATGAAGTTGTCATTGTTAGATCATTGAAGCTTTCCGTAATATCTTGAAAGATTTTAAGTTTATTATTGAAAAAGGACTAAATTATAAAGCCAGTTGTTGATTTTGTGCAATAGGGACTGAAATGAAAAAAGCATGAAATTTTTGGTGTAAATGATAAATAAGAAGTTAAATTAGGCCTGGAGTGAAATTAGTATAAAAATTGGAGGTTAAACTTGAAAGTTATGTTAGTTTCAGTTTTAGTGACTAAATTGAATAAAATGAAAAAGTAGCATAAATTAGAAATTAAATATGAAAATGACTTATATTGATAATTTTATGTGTTGTTTCTAATTTGTAGCTAACGTCGACCCGGATTCCTTGAAAAAGGAAGGAAAAGACAAAGTTGTCGACGAATAGTTGAGAGTTTACAATCCGAACTAGCTTGTAAATTGTTGCATTCTAAATTGTTTATGCATGGTAAAAATGTAAGGTGAGATTCCTTGTTCATTTAAGATGATTTGAATTGGTTGATAAGTCTGGGGACTACATTGAATATTTATGAAAAATTTATATATTTATAAAAATGTGAAATTGAGTATATATTGGGATGATTTATTGCTGCCAAATATTGAATAAATGTATATAAGATGAAAATTAATGTGAATTGAGATATTGATTGATGATGAAATATGAAATAAAAACTCTATTAACTGTTCAGATAGAGTCGAATATAGTTGGCATACCATAGGATAGAAAGAGTTTAGGGTTACTTCAACCCCTAGTCAATGAGGCACTAAGTGCCAATTTGCTTTAGTTTAACCGATGGGACACTAGATGTCAAACTTATTGATAGTATTGGGTTTAAGTATTTTCTTCGGATTAATCCGATGAGACTCTAGGTGCCAAACTGGTGTGTTGGTTGGATCCGTGTATCCGTCTGAGTTCGAGTCATGTTAATAGGGAGTTAAAAGATAAAAAATAAAAGGTTTATGATTGAAATGTTTATCTTGAATAAGCCCTCAAAATCGATATGATTGGAAAGAAACTATATGAAATGTAATTGTTGTTATTGAAATGGAAAAAAAGATATGAAATAGAAATGAAATGTGGAATGGATTATTCAATTGTGAAATTAGTTGGAACTGTAATAGAAATATTCACTGAAATTATGGATATGGAAATTAAGATATCAAACAATATGTGAACTGGATTGTCATTTAAATATATTATCAATATAAGTTCGTTGAACATAGAATATATGTGAAATTGCTTTAATAGCATGTTAATTGCATATTACCATTTACATGTAGTTTATGTGTTTAAAATTATCTATGATCTGTTTAACGTTTGGAGTATAGAAATAACACTGAGTTATACTCAGCGTACGGTTTCTTTTTTGTGCCCAGGTTAGGTAGTTATTGATTAGATCGTCGACTCAGCATCCAGCGGCAATCCTGAACTCAAGTGTTGGTGAATGGTCCTTTTTGGTCTTGGCATGTACCTACAATGTTTAATGCTTACTGTAACCCCTTAAACCCAGCCTAGACATTATGGCCGAATCTCAAAGATCACATTGGCCAAGTTGTTGATGCAGAAAATCATTTTCATTATTTCCTCTTAATAATTGTCCTTATTTTGAAAATGTCATCTTTTTTAAAGAAAATCCAAATATCGTTTATAAATTTCCTTTCGAAAGATTTTTTTCGAAATCTTCTATCTTTAGAAAAACTTAAGTATTGATAGTTTTCAGAAAAAATTATTTTCAAAGTAAATGTTGAAGTGAAAAATAACATAACTAAAACTCGTTTCATTATTTTGAAACACTAGGTTAAATATGTTTATATATATCGTAAAATACTAGTTTGTTGAATAAGTAGTGTCAAGTTTTGGAAAGAGGGTACTGAGTTTGAAAACACCATTTCTGAGTTGAGTTTGACATTATTATGAAAAACTCAACGTTAATTACAAAATTCATAAATCCTCTTAGGTAATAGTTTAAAACATAAAACATGAAAAACAATTAAAAAAACAAAAAACAAAACCGAACATCCAAAAGAAAGTCCTGAACCAAAGTCCACAAAAATAAATATACATCCCAAAATATATCAAGTACCAAATAGTATAGTTTTTCTGAAAATGTTCGAGTGCTCTTCCTTAAGTTGAGCCCATCCTAACATTGATTATTATTTGAAAGGTTAGAACAAAAAGGGGTGAGCTTAAAAATCCCAGTGTGGGTTTCAAATCATATTAACAGAAACTATCACATAAAGTATCAATTTAAATAGATCATACACATACAAAATATTCAGTCACATAATCACATTTATCATAATGCATAATGACAACGTCAATGAGACACTTTTTTTTTAGAAATGGTGTAGATTTTTTTAGAAAATAGTTTCTATCCATCTTCGCTACACACCATAATGTGTTCCCCAGGACTCGTCCATCCAATAACACACTAATAATGTGGACAAGCCACCAGATATTGCAATCGAGCTGCCAAAACTAGAATATTGTGGCCGAGCCACCAAATGATTGCAGATATACTATCAGATACATAATATTGTGGTTAAGCCACCAAAAATTGTAGATATATTGCCAGATACTTCCTCCGTACAAATTATCCCAACCCTATGCATGTGATATGGCGTACAAAACAAATTTTACAGTAGACATGCTTTACATGCGAATCAAATTTATTTTCGATTTAACACAGTTGCATGCTTAACATGCGAATCAGAATTAGATTTATGGCATGCTTAACATGTGAATCATAAGTAGAACAATAGCATGCTTAACATATGAATCGTAATTAGAATATTCATAATCACTTGTGAATCAGAATATTAATATAGCAATATCATGTTTACAATACATGCATTATCCAAAATCGTCATATATCACATATCATGCGTGTTAGCAAATCACACATCAACATTTATAACAAAAAATCACACCATCAAATTTTTCATCACAAATCTAAAGTTTTGGAAACGCTTACTTGAAATATTTGCGTACCAGATATGCTTCGAACCCCTTGCTTTCCTACTAGCATTTTAGATATGTGACCATCTTTATAGAACACTCCAAATTGATTTGGTGTTTTACCAACTAGTCCTTTCCCAAAATTAGATCAAATTAATTCAAGGGTAATTCCATCAAGTTTGCCGAAAATACCTCCCCTGGAATCTATAATAGGCACCGGTTAAAAACTTTATTAGCAGAAATAGATTGTCCTAATGGACTAAGTACGGTCACATTACTAATAGTATCCTCTACTTCAACTCCCAGTTTATCAACCATTAAGCATGAAACATAAGAATGGGTTGATCCAATGTCAATCAAAGAAAAATATGATACAGAATCAACAATAAAGATACCTGTTATGACTTTGATGATGTCATGGTCTTCTCTATGTCTGGCTGTATAGACCAGTGCAGGATGTCTAGCATCATCTTGGTGAGCGCCTTAATCGTGAGCTCTCTACCTTTGTCCAACTCTTTGGTTTTGAGCTCAACTCTGATCCGGTGCTTGCATATGTTCATTTTGGAGTGGACAATCTTTGATTTTATGATCCAATGATCCACATCTAAGGATGCACCCGAGCTCCTCCAGCATTCACTTGGATGCCTCTTGCCACAAGTAGCACAATATTGGGCTCTCCCACCATCAATAGTAGTAGCAACATTCTACCTATGTTGTAACAGCCCGATTTAGAACCTAGTTAGAATAGTGGTCTCGGGACCAAAAATTCAAAGTTTGAGAAATTATTTTATTATTATTTTAGATTCATAGCATGTTTATATTACTGCATGAAAAATTTGGTAAGTTAATTTTAAAGATTGTGAGCCCAATTGCGAAAAAGGACTAAATCACATAAAGTGTAAAGTCCTAAATTGATAGGTAAAGGTGTGATTTTTTTAGAGAACCAAAATTAGGGTCTTTAAAGGGCAATTAGACCCTATTAGAATAGCATAGCCGGCCATGGGATAAGGGGAAACAATTAGTCAAAATGTTAGGTTTTGATGACATGAGCAAATTGAATAAATTAAAGAAAAGTTGTCATCTTTCTTTTCTTCTCTTATACACCACCGAAAATATCAGCCATTGTTGGGGTTTAAGAGCTTCAAAATTTCATCAACTTTGAGCCCTCTCAAGTAAGTAATGTTGATAGTTTCATTTGATGATTTTTACATTTTTGAGACCCTTGAAGCATGGGCTTTCGAATCAGGGATGTATCTTGCAAAATGATTAAGACTTTAGGGTTTTTCCATGAATAGAATTGTAATGTTTGCTGAGTTTTTATAGAAGAAAATGAGTCTTGGTTCTCTTATAAACAACTTTTGAGAAATGTGTTAGCATGAAAACACCAAAAGGAACTATTTTGTATAGGTTTCAAAATAGGTGTTAAGTGTGTCAATAGTGGGATTTTAGAGTTGCTATAAGTCAGATAGGTTTGAAATACAAAGAAATTCAATGAAAATCTATTTTTGAATATAGGGGTAAAATGGTCATTTTGCCAATGTCTAGGGGCACTTTACCAAAGATGTGAATTTTCATTTTCTTAATTCTATTTCATGATTAAATGATTGTATATTGCTATTATAGATCAAGAATTGCGAAATCCGACCCTAGACCAAGGAAGGTCCAAGCGAGTAGATTAATTGACGAGTCATCTACATTTTGTAATCCGATGTAAGTTGTATGTAAATAAAACAACTACATTTCGACTATGTATGTTTGAATTGTTATTGAATAGATATAGCATGGATTGCTTGATTTTTGCATTGAGAATGTATAATGATCATTGAGATAGTAGAATCTCCGTTGGGAACTTTAGAAGTAAACTGGATATTCATGCTGTAACACTTGGGTCATGCATGTGAGCTAGTGTAAAACATATCTGGGACATGCATCGACCACATTATGAGAGGTAGTGTAAGACCATGTTTGGGACATGGCATCGGCATTGAGATGAGAGCTAGTGTAAGACATGTCTGGGACGTGCATCGGCTATGAGATGTGTCAATGTAAGGCTATGCCTGGGATAAGGCTTTGGCACAGATATGTGAAAGCTAGTGTAAGACCATGTCTGGGATATGGCATTGGCACCTTACCCATGTTTGAGGCTTAAGGAATATCTGGTGATACTCTGAATGATTCAACGGTGAATGTTATGTTTTTGAGCTAATGAGGAAAGTATAACAGTGTTGTGAATGGTACAGGTACCTAATTAGTACGTATGAGATATGAGCTCAATATATATATAAAATGTGACTTATATGCATGGTGGTGAGTAAGTTACACCGATGCCTACTTTGGTGTTAAGAGAATGTTGGTTACAAATAAATGTTGTAGTATACTTATTTATATGCAACCTACTAAGCTTTATGCTTACTTCCTTTCCTTTCCTTTTTCTTTTAGTGCTGTCTAACTAGTTCAAGGATCACAAGAAGTCAGAGATATCGATCACACTATCGTCGAAACATTCGGTATAGTCGGATTTATATTTTTGAATATGGCATGCATTGGGTTAGGACTTATTATTTTAAGTCTTTGAGATTTGGCCAAATGTGTTGGCTTGGGATAGATCCCACAATGTGTTGGCATGGGATAGATCCCACACTTAGTTTTTACTCATGAATGATGGATAATAATTATTTTGAGTTTATAAAAGGTGCATCTTCATGGTTGAATGAATGCCTGTTGTGGCTGATTTGATTGTGTCTGGCCGTGTGAAAACCCCTATAGGTGTGGATTAGAATTTAATTTCACACGGGTGTGGGAAACGGGTGTGTTACTCTTCCACACGAGCGTGTTAACCTTCCACAGAGCGTGTGCCCTGTTTTAAAAGCAAATTTATTAGGGTCAATTAAAGACCTGGTGTGATAACCCGAATTAGGGCCTAATCGAAATAGTGGTTTCGGGACCACAAAATCTAAGATAGAAATAATTATTTTATGATTATTTTGAGGTCTATGATATGATTGCATGATTGTGTGAAAATTTCTTGAAGAAATGTTATGCATAAAGTGCTTAATTTGAAGTTAGGGACTAAATTGAATAAGTTGAAAAACTTGCATTCTAGAAGTTTCTAGTATGAAATTGCTTTGAAATATTAATTAGGAGGTCTTAAATAGAAATTTTACCAATTTCTAAGTTTATGGACAAAAATTAGACATGGATGGAATTTGGAAAGTTTAGTAAGGAAGGGCATTTTGGTCATTTGGATATTAAATGAAATAAAATGGGAAAAATAACACAAAAATGATCATCTTCTCCATAAGTTGCTGCTGAATTTTGCTCTCCACCATAGCTAGGGTTTCAACACTTTTAAGCCTTGATTGTAAGTGATTTCTATGCCCGTTTTTAATGTTCTTTACATTTTTGAAATTCTCGTAGCTCGGTTTACCTATTTCTACCAATATTTTGAGCTAGGGTTTATATTTAAAATTTTACCCATGGATGATATGTATGAATTTTATTGTTTTATGGTAGAATATGAAGTTTGAGATTGTGTTAAACAACTTTTGCTAAGTGATTTTTCGTAAAAACGAGTAAAATGACATAATCGGTAAAAATTCTGAATATTCATAAGTACATGTTAGAGTGTGAATTTGATGTTGCTATAGAAGGGAAAAATGATCAGCATGTCATAAAACATAAGAAAATAGGATGAGGTTTAATTTACGAGCCTTGGGGAAAAAGTGTAAATATATGAAAGTTTAGGGGCAAAATGGTAATTTTGCCAAAGTTCGTACTAGGGGATGTTTTGATGAATGTATGTATTAAATAAATTAATTTGGTATTATAGATCAAGATAAAAGAGATTCGAGTCGAGATCGGGGGAAAAAATAAAGTTTACGAGGAATAGGCTCGACTATTCTCATTTTGTATCGAGGTAAGTTCATATGTAAATATTGTAATATAACCATTAGTTTAAATTATTTAATGGTATTTATACGATATTATAATTGTTATCATGAAAACATTGTTGGACAACATGCAAAAATTTTATGAATTATGTGAAAAATGTGAAAGACTACCGAAGTATCGTCATTGGTATTCCAAGGAGAATGATAAAGGAGTACGAATGAGGAAAGTCCCGTTTAACCTTAGGAATAGATTCATATATTTGGGCATCCGAACTCATTGAGTTGAGTCCGAGTTCACTTATGGATGCGAACGTCCGAGTTCACTTATGGATGCGAATGCCCGAGCTCGTTGAGTTGAGTCCGAGTTCGCTTATAGGCGGGTTTCATGGTAGCTTGGCTACATATGTGGCACTTATGTGCAAACTTTCCATGTATCCGAGTAATATTCCGATGTGTTCAACAGGTAAAATTCTAGTGAAATGGAAGAATACTCAATATGCAAGTGACGTATTGGTAAGTGTTGTGGAATGGGCACTTTGGATAGGTATGTACTTAACCCTCGGGTTGAGACTTGATACGACAACAATAATATGGTAAGATGATGAATGATGAATAGAAATGTGATACATGTTTTGGTAATATTATGCTAATGTTGGTTGGTATAATTGCTTTGTTAAGCTATTTGTTATTTGCATGTGGACTTAGTAAGCATCTATGCTTACTCCCTCCTTTTCATTCTTTGTAGTTTTGAAAAGTCAATTTGGAGGTTGGGACGGTCGGAGGCACGTTCACACTATCACTGGACAATCGCGGTATAATGACTTGAAATTTTTGGAAATATGGCATGTATAGCATTCCAATCATTTTGTGTGTATAATCTTATGATATGGTCATGGATGGAATGGAAATTTTTGAGAATGATTAGCTATTGGAATGGCTAATCAAGTTTATATATGATAACATGTATGCTTTATGCCTTAACTAAAACATGAAAATCCTTGGAAAGGTAAAATTTGCCACAAAATAGAATCAGACAGCAGCAATGATGTGAATTTGAAAATTCACTAAAAATATTAGAAATGGAATTAAACGATGAACAAGTTATGGAATATAAGATTGATGAGTCTATTTTCATATGGAAGAAACGAAATAGGTAAATGAGTTGTATTTTATGAGATATTTAAGTTTTGGTGGAACAGGGTCAGAGCGATCTCTGAATCCCATGTTCTGACTTTAAAAATTCACCATAAATTGTAAAAAAACAATTAGGAGTTTTACATTACATGTATGAAATCCTTATTGAGTCTATTTTTATGAGAAATAAATGGCATAGTCATTGAAACTCTGTACAGGGAAATATCTGATTCGTAATACACAGGGGTCAGAGTAGCTGAACCTTGAAATAGGGGAGACTTTAACTAATAAACTATACTAATTGGCTAGACCAAAAATTCTAGAAAACAGTTAGTACGTAGATATATGAGTCTAGTTTCAACAAAAATTTACGG
This sequence comes from Gossypium hirsutum, assembly GCF_007990345.1. Lineage (NCBI taxonomy): Eukaryota > Viridiplantae > Streptophyta > Magnoliopsida > Malvales > Malvaceae > Gossypium > Gossypium hirsutum. The sequence continues at coordinate 44,941,086 of NC_053434.1, read as the reverse complement.
AATTGGATTTCGAGTTTCGTAACTCGAGATATGAATTTTTTAGCTACTATGATGCAGTTAGCCAGCTTGTCTGGAAATTCTAAAATAAATTGTTTAAGCTGTTTAATTAATGAATTAAGTCCGTTAACATCTCGTGCTCGACTCCGGCGACGGTCTCGGGTACGGAGGCATTACATCTGGAAAGGCTTCAAATAGTTCTCAACGGTTAATTTGGGGCTCATAGGCCCATAACAATATGTTTAAGGTAGAAATTGAAGAAGTTTTATCTTGAACCGAGTCTTGGTGACTTAAGGTTACTCGAGTGCATGAGATCAAATTAGGGAATAGCTTGTACTCCGCCCCGGCGTGGGTAACTAGTATAGGGTGTTACATTTAGTGGTATTAGAGCTATGGTTTAGTCAGTTCTAAAACTAACCTAGCGAGGGTACGAGTCTAGCTATACATGCCATCGTTGTACTTTGATAGTGTGACGAATTCTGACAATTATAAATTATGTTTTTATATAGAAAATGGATCCTGATAGAGCCGTGGTGGATGACGTGGAAAGTAATGCACCGGCTCCTACCGAAGGGACCGCGCCAGTTGAGAGTGAGCCCATGACTATGGGCCAAGATGGAGGGGCTAGAGAAGCCTACCTCTGTGTGATGGACGCTTGGTATACGGAGTCCGTTGGTACGAACCCGAACACTCCACCTCCCCTACCTCCTCTGATTCCTCAATATGCCCCGGTAGCTCAGCAAGGTGCAAACATGTTTAAAAGAGAGAGGCCTCCGGTAGACAAGATTCAGAAACAAAGGGTCGAGGAATCTCGGGCTAGTATAGATGATGATCCGAAGAGGGTAGAGTTTTGGCTAGAAAACATCATAAGGGTATTCGATGAACAGTCATGCACATAAGAAGAATGCATAAAGTGTGCCGTGTCACTTCTACGAGACATGACTTATCAGTGGTGGAACACTCTCATGTCCGTCATACCGAGAGAGAGGATTACGTGGGAATTCTTCCAGGAGGAATTTCCAAAAAGTATATTAGCCAGAGATTCATAGATTAAAAGAGAAAAGAATTCCTAGAACTAAAGCAAGGTCGAACGTCAGTGATGGAATATTAGCGGAAATTTGTAAGGCTCAGCAAGTATGCATGGGAGTGCGTATCTACAGAAGCCACCATGTGTAACACCCTGACTTTGGTACACGGGCGTGTAGAGCCTTAAAGCATGAAATTTCCAAGATTTTTGTAAGTTCTCAGTTTAGTCCCAAACTCTTTTTAAAGTATGTTTTGGGCTCCGTAGACTTAAATAAGGGACTATGTGTAAGTGAATGAACGTTTTGAAAAATGAATGAAATTTTATGGCCTGTATTTTAGTTTAATGTTTGTATGTTTGTCCAGTAATGCCTCGTACCTTATCCCGACCTCAGGTACGGGTAAGGGGTGTTACATTTAGTGGTATCAGAGTAGGTTTAGTCGATTCTCAAACTAACATAGCAAGTGTGAGAGTTTAGTTATACATGCCACAAATATGTGATAGTATGATGTCACCCGCCACTAATAAGGACCATTTTGTTTAAAATGAATTATTCTCCAACTGAGCTACATCTGACCATTTGATAGTAATATTGAAGTATTTGAATAAAGTGTAGCTATGATGTGTTAAACTCGGAAAGGTATGAGTAAGAATTCGTGATTTATGTATATGTGATAATATGTGAGATGAAAGTTTATATAGTGATATATTTATTCATATTTGTTTGGCCTTCATATGCTGTTGCATGCTTGACTAAATTGATTAGTAAACGTGATGACTAAAGTTATTGAAAATTCATAGAATGTATGAGTGAGTGCACTTGTTTGAAATGAGATAATTGAAAATTTTATGTAAGACAGATATGAATAATAAATTGTTTGAAGTGGATAGTATGATTATAATGATATATGTGGATAATGAAAAAAAATGTCATATAGATATATGTCAGAATCGAGTTAGAGACTGTATGACCTCACCCCCTTACCGATGAGGTGTATATAATGGAAATTCATGAGAATCATGTTGACTAAGTTCCTAAGTGTGGAACCAAAGACTTCAGTGATAAAATAATTATAGATAAGACCATAGACTGAGAACGGTTGATAAGTGAAGGACAGAGTTAGAGAAATATCAGAGTTGACTGAGTTATCTTGGGATTCAAATTAATGACAGAGTGTTTCTGAAAGTATCGTCTTGAAAACAATTAGTTAGTAATGCTGTAAATTATGAGAAAGATACTAAACCTCACTCCGGTAAGATTTTCGAGGACAAAAATCTCTAAAGGGGGGGAGTTGTAATAGCCCAAAATTGGGTTTAGTTGGAACAGAGGTTTTGGGACCACAAAAGCCGAGATAGAAATAATTATTTTATGATTATTTTGAGGTCTATGATATGATTGCATGATTGTGTAAAAATTTCATGAAGAAATTCTATGCATAAAGTGCTTAATTTGAAGTTAGGGACTAAATTGAATAAGTTGCAAAACTTGCATTCTAGAAGTTTCTAGTATGAAATTGCTTTGAAATATTAATTAGGAGGTCTTAAATATCAATTTGACCAATTTCTAAGTTATGGACATGTGACAGCCCAAAATTGACCCCAGTCGGGAAGTGGTTTCGGGACCACAAAACCGAGTCATAAAAATAATTGATTTCCATATTCTATGCTTATTATGTGTGTACATGAGTATGTGGAAGTTTCATTCTCCAATTTTTCCAATTGCATGAGAAATTATTAAATAGGGATTGATATGAGACATGGTGAAAATATGATAGGCTAATTTAAAATGGTCTATTAATGCATGTTGTGAAAATGATGGGTTTGCATGTCAAATTACCCAAAATTTGAGCTAGTGGTTGGCCATGCTATGGGTGGAAACATGTTGGGAACATGTTGGCCTAGTGAGGTATGTAGGAAAAAAATAAAATAAGGGGCATGGGCATAAAATAATGAAAAGGAGTATGATGAATACAAAAAAAAAATGTGTGTAGTTGTTTCCCCCCCATTGCCGTGAGCTAAAGAAAAGAAAGGAGAAAATTTTTGTTCATCCTTTCTCATCTTCATTTAGCCGAAACTAGAAAGAAAAAACAAAGAAAAGAAATGCTCATCCTTTGGTTCATCCTTGGCCAAAAATTTTAAGGAGGAAGGAAGAAGAAAGGTTGAAGAGGTTCGACCATGCATGTAGCTAGGCTAAGGTATGTTTGATGATGTTCCATGAGATGCATGCATGTTTTAGTTGTTAGCTTGAGTTCTACCTAGCCCATGGTCTAAATCTTGCTATGTGATGGAAATGACACTCGGCCATGGATGCATCATTCTTGGTTGATGTTTGATGTTGTGGTGATGAGGCATGAGGATGAGTTAAGATTCGGCCTAGGTGGAGTTTGTGTTAATGCCATTGCATGCTAAATATGAAGCTTGTTAATGATGCATGTGATGGTGGCTTGATGATTCTTGAACCTCCTTTTTAGCATTTTTGAGTGAGCACATATGTGCATTGGTTGCTAAATGGAGAAGAATCGGCTAGCAAGTTGTGTGCTAAGGCCGAATATAACTTTTGCATGTTAATGAGCAATGCATGTGTTAAATTGATGGAAAGGGAGAGGATGCTTTACTAGTGTGTATATGTGTGTATTAGCCAAGTTTTGAACTTGAAACAAAAGGGTGTTTAGTCAATACAAGTGACCATACTTGTAGAATGTATTAAGTGTGCGAGATACTAATTCCGGGCTAAGCCCGAAGGCATTTGTGCGAGATACTAATTCCGGGCTAAGCCCGAAGGCATTTGTGCGAGATACTAATTCCTGGCTAAGCCCGAAGGCATTTGTGCGAGTTACTAAATCCGGGTTAAGTCCCGAAGCCATTTGTGCGAATTGCTATAACCGGGCTATGTCCCGAAGGCATTTGAACGAGGAGCTATATCCGGTTAAATTCCGAAGGTACGTGATTTGGGAATGAATGAACTTGCTGTAAAATTCCAGTTAATACTCTCGAAACATCCCAACATTGAGGTATGTTTCGTATGTGCTTGAATTTAGTTGAGCCCTTACAAATAAGTATTCGCTCAGTTGATAAACGAGCTACCGGCCTTGGGCTGAGTTGATCTTTTGTGTATGTACATAAGGGTTGATAATGTGAAGCAAGTACGATATCGTAAATTTGTGCATATGAAATTATCCGTTTAGCTATATGAATGCTATACTTTTGTTGTGCTGGAATTCCTTGCTCAAAACTTACTAAGCATAAATTGCTTACTCCGTTTCATTGCTCCTCTGTTTTATAGATTTGGTTCTCTAGCTATCGGACTCGGGATCTTGAAGTCAAAGTCATCCACACTATCAAAGCCCCCCCTTTTGGTACAATTTTGGTTGAACTTCGACATGGCATGTATAGAACTACCCGTTTGTTGTGGGTCGTGGACCCTTTGGACTTGTATAAATTTTGGATAGCCATGCGAAAATGGCTTATATGTGTTTGCGTATAATGTTATAATCATTTGGTGTGGATATGCTTGACAAGGATTGGCCACGGGGATGGTTAATCACTTTCATAAATTGTGCTATTTATGCAAAAAGGGCTAGTTGAATCATGGAAACCATGAAATAGGTAAAGTCTACCTTAAAGGCAGATGCTGACAGCAGTAGTGATGTAGATTTGGAAAATCACTAAAAATAGTAGGAATGGAATTAAATAGTGAATAAATTATGTAAACAAACCTTGATGAATCTACTTTCATAGGAAAGTAACGAAACAATCATACGGACAGTATGTTAAGAGATATTCAGGTTCTCGTGAGACAGGGCCAGAACGGTTTCTGGATTCCCTGTTCCGACTTTGGAAATTCATTATAAATTAACCAGAGATAATTAGGAGTCATACCATATATGTATAGATTCCTCTCTGAGTATATTTTCTACAGAAACAAACGGCATCAGTATTGGAGCCCTGTACAAGGAGATATCCAAGTCGTAATGCGCAAAGGTCAGGGTAGTCGATCCCTGTAACATGGGAGATTTTTACTAATAAACTGTACTAATTGGCCCTGCCAAAAATTCTAGAAAAAAATATGTAGATGGGCATATGAGTCTAGTTTCAGGGAAAAATCACAAAACTGATTTTCGAGTTGTGAAAATCAAGATATGATTTTTAAAGCAACTAGTACGCAGATTGGCAGTGTCTGGGAAATATTTTTTATAAGGGGTTTAAAGTCTGTTAACACCTCATGTTCGAATCCGGTGTCGGTCTCGGGTTCGGGTTGTTACACTTGATTGGTATCAGAGCTACGGTTTAGTCGATTCTAGGACTACCGTAATGCGTTGGGTCTAGCTATACATGCCATTTTATGTGATTACTTGATAGTGTGGTGATTTCTGACAATTGTAAATGTGTTTATTTATAGTAATGGATCCCGATCCCAACCGAGAGGTAGCTGATGATCTTGAGAGTGTAGCGCCTGCTCCCGCACAAGGGACAGCGCCGGCGGACTCTCAACCTAATGCTAGTAACCCGAATGATGAAGCTAGACAAGCTTTCTATAGCGTGATGAATGATTGGTTCAACCAATACATTCGAACTAATACGGCTGTCCCACAACCTCCATTCCCAACTAATACCACCCCCGCACCTACAATACCTCCGGTAACTGACCAAATAAGGTCAAATAAGCCCCTAGTTGACAGAATCCGAAAACATGGGGCTACTGAATTTACAGCTACGGATAGCGACGATGCCGAGCAAGCTGAATTTTGGTTGGGCAACACTATCCGGGTACTCGATGAGCTATCTTGTACACCCGATGAATGCCTAAAGTGTACTATCTCCTTGCTACGTGATTCTGCCTATTATTGGTGGAGTACTCTGACTTCTGTTGTGCCCCGAGAGCAAGTAACTTGGGAGTTTTCCAAACTGAGTTTCGGAAAAAGTATATCAGTCAGAGATTTGTTGATCAAAAACGGAAGGAATTTCTTGAGCTTAAGCAAGGTTCCATGTCAGTTACTGATTACGAGCGAAAATTTGTTAGACTTAGTAGATACGCTTGGGAATGTGTTTCGTCCGAGGCTATCATGTGTAAACGCTTCGAGGATGGGCTGAATGAAGATATAAAAATGTTCGTTGCCGTTCTTGAAATACGAGAGTTCGTAGTACTGGTCGAGCGAGCTTGTAAAGCCGAAGAGCTTAGAAAAGAAAAACAAAAAGTTGATGTGGGAACTGGAGAGTTTCGTAAAAGATCTTCGGGAAAGTCTCTTCAACAGGCATTGAAGAAATTTCGAGATGATGCGGGCCAGTTTAGAGGCACTTCGGGCCTTTTTAGACGAGATCGTGATCGACCCCCTGTGGGTACACGAGGCACTTCGGTCGCCAGTGTTAGGAATGAACGTCGAGATAGAACGAAATGTCGATATTGCGGTAAATGGCATTCGGGGAGTTGTAGATTCCCTGACCGCTCCTGTTACAAGTGCGGATCAGTTGACCACTTCATTAAAGATTGCCCGAGGTTGTTTGAACAGAATGAAAATCAGAGTGGGAAACCGGGTGCTACCACTGCTCGAGGTAGACCATCTGGAAATACGGGCAATGCTAGTGGTGGTCAGAGAGGATCTAGAGATGCTACGACCAGATCCGAGGCTCGTGCGCCTGCTAGATCTTATGCTATACGTGCCCGCGAGGATGCTTCTTCGCCTGATGTTATTACCGGTACTTTTACTCTCTTTGATACTAATGTAATTGCTTTGATTGACCCCGGTTCTACTCATTCTTACATATGTGAAACCTTAGCATCCAGTAAGACTTTACCTATTGAGTCTACTGAGTTCGTAATTCGGGTGTCAAATCCCTTGGGTCGTTACGTGCTTGTCGACAAAGTGTGTAAGAAATGTCCCTAGAAATTCGAGGTTCCTATTTTCCGGCGGACTTGATGCTTTTGCCGTTTGATGAATTTGATGTTATTCTTGGTTTGGATTGGTTGACCGTGCATGATGCGGTTGTGAATTGCGAAAGCAAGACTATTGATTTGAGGTGCGCAAATAACGAAGTAATCCGAGTTGAGTCTACGGACTTGGAGGGGATGCCAGCTGTAATATCAGCAATGTTGGCCCAGAAATATGTAAGAAAAGGGTGCGAAGCATACCTTGCGTATGTACTGGATGACAAAGAATTAGACAAGAAACCCGAATCTGTGCCGGTGGTTTGTGAATACCCGGATGTTTTTCCTGAAGGATTATCGGGTTTACCACCTGTTCGGGAGGTAGAGTTTGGTATTGAGCTTGTACCTGGGACTACGCCGATTTCGATAGCTCCGTATCGTATGGCACCAACCGAGTTAAAAGAGTTGAAAGCTCAGTTGCAAGAATTGACGGATAGAGGTTTTGCTCGACCAAGTTTCTCACCTTGGGGTGCACCAGTATTGTTCGTGAAAAAGAAGGACGGAACCATGAGGTTGTGCATTGACTATCGTCAACTGAATAAAGTGACGATAAAGAACAAATATCCGTTACCGCGTATCGATGATTTGTTCGACCAACTGAAGGGAGCCTCAATGTTCTCAAAAATAGATTTGAGATCGGGCTATTATCAGTTGCGAATTCGAGATTCGGACATACCCAAAACTGCTTTCAGAACGGGATATGGTCACTACGAGTTCTTAGTGATGCCGTTTGGGCTCACAAATGCCCCTGCGGTATTTATGGATTTGATGAATCGGATCTTCAGACCATATTTGGATCGGTTCGTAGTTGTGTTCATTGATGACATCTTGGTCTATTCAAGAGATGAGACCGAACATGCTGAGCATCTGAGGCTAGTGTTGCAAATTTTGCGGGATAAGCAGTTATATGCTAAGTTCAGTAAGTGTGAGTTCTGGTTAAGAGAGGTTAGCTTCTTGGGTCATGTGGTATCCGCATCGGGTATTCGAGCTGACCCGAGCAAAATTTTAGCCATACTTAACTGGAAGCCTCCAAGAAATATTACCGAAGTTCGGAGCTTCCTGGGACTTGCCGGTTATTACCGACGATTTGTCAAAGGTTTCTCGATGATAGCCACACCAATGACGAAGCTACTTCAAAAGGATGTTAAGTTCGAATGGACGGAGAAATGTCAGAAAAGTTTTGATCAACTAAAAACTTATTTGACTGAAGCTCCAATTTTAGTGCAACCCGAATCAGGCAAAGAGTTTGTCATTTATAGTGACGCATCCCTACTTGGGTTGGGTTGCGTATTGATGCAAGAAGGTCGAGTGGTGGCCTATGCGTCGAGACAATTAAAGCCACATGAGAAAAATTATCCGACCCATGATCTTGAACTAGCTGCCATCGTATTTGCTTTAAAAATATGGCGACATTACTTATTTGGTGAGAAGTGCCATGTATTTTCGGATCACAAAAGTCTCAAAAATTTGATGACGCAAAGAGACTTAAATCTGCGACAAAGACGTTGGCTTGAGTTGTTGAAAGATTACGAGCTTGTCATTGATTACCACCCGGGAAAGGCTAATATGGTTGCAGACGCCTTAAGCCAGAAATCATTGTTTGCTTTACGAGCGATGAATGTGCACTTGTCTGTTCTACTCGACAATGTGTTAATAGCTGAATTAAAAGCCAAACCATTATTGATTCATCAAATTCGTGAAGCCCAGAAAGTTGATGATGAATTGGTTGCAAAACGGGCTGAGTGTGCTCCGAACAAGGAATCAGAGTTTCAAATTGATGATGATGATTGTTTGAGGTTCAGAAGTCGTTTGTGTATTCCAAGGAGTTCGGAACTCATTTCGATGATTCTGAACGAAGCCCATTGTACCCGAATGTCAAGTCACCCGGGGAGTACGAAAATGTACAACGATTTGAAACGTTGGTTTTGGTGGCATGGTATGAAACGAGACATCTCCGACTTTGTTTCGAGATGTTTAATATGTCAACAAGTGAAAGCGGAACATCAAGTGCCTTCAGGATTACTTCAGCCGATCATGATACCCGAGTGGAAATGGGATCGAGTCACAATGGACTTTGTGTCCGGACTGCCATTGTCAACAAGTAAGAAGGATGCGATTTGGGTTGTTGTTGATAGACTGACTAAGTCGGCTCACTTTATCCCCGTGTGTATGGATTTTTCATTGGATAGACTAGTTGAATTGTACGTTTCTCAGATTGTGAGATTACACGGGGTACCTATTTCTATCGTGTCGGATAGAGATCCGAGATTCACCTCGCGATTTTGGAGGAAATTGCAAGAAGCTTTGGGTACCAAGCTGCATTTTAGCACTGCTTTTCATCCCCAAACCGATGGTCAATCTGAGCGGATAATTCAGATACTTGAGGATATGTTGAGATGTTGCATCCTCGAGTTCAGTGGTTCATGGGAACGGTATTTACCTTTGATTGAATTCGCTTACAATAATAGTTTTCAATCAAGTATTAAGATGGCACCTTACGAGGCTTTGTACGGTCGTAAATGCCGTACACCGTTGTTTTGGACCGAGCTCGGTGAAAGTAAAATTTTTGGAGTTGATTTGATTAATGATGCTGAACAGAAAGTAAAGGTAATCCGTGAAAGTCTGAAAGCAGCCACAGATCGTCAAAAATCGTATGCGGATTTGAAACGAAAGGACGTTGAATATCAGGTGGGAGATAAAGTGTTCCTTAAAGTTTCGCCTTGGAAAAAGGTACTCAGGTTTGGCCGTAAGAGCAAGTTGAGCCCGAGATTCATTGGGCCGTACGAAATCTCCGAACGAGTTGGTCCGGTTGCGTATAGATTGATTTTGCCCCCTGAGCTTGAAAAGATTCCCGATGTCTTTCATGTTTCGATGCTTCGACGCTATCGATCTGATCCATCGCACATAATTAGCCCATCAGAGGTTGAAATTCAAGCCGATATGAGTTATGAAGAAGAGCCGATGCATATCCTAGCTCGTGAAGTGAAGGAGTTGCGAAACAAAAGGGTTCCGTTAGTGAAGGTGTTATGGCTCAAACACGGGATCGAGGAAGCTACTTGGGAAACCGAGAGCTCGATGAAAGAACGATACCCAAACCTATTTACCGGTAAGATTTTCGGGGACGAAAATTTCTTAAGTGGGGGAGAGTTGTGACAGCCCAAAATTGACCCTAGTCGGGAACTGGTTTCGGGACCACAAAACCGAGTCATAAAAATAATTGATTTCCATATTCTATGCTTATTATGTGTGTACATGAGTATGTGGAAGTTTCATTCTCCAATTTTGCCAATTGCATGAGAAATTATTAAATAGGGATTGATATGAGACATGGTGAAAATATGATAGGCTAATTTAAAATGGTCTATTAATGCATGTTGTGAAAATGATGGGTTTGCATGTCAAATTACCCAAAATTTGAGCTAGTGGTTGGCCATGCTATGGGTGGAAACATGTTGGGAACATGTTGGCCTAGTGAGGTATGTAGGAAAAAATAAAATAAGGGGCATGGGCATAAAATAATGAAAAGGAGTATGATGAATACAAAAAAAAATGTGTGTAGTTGTTCCCCCCCCCATTTCCGTGAGCTAAAGAAAAGAAAGGAGAAAATTTTTGTTCATCCTTTCTCATCTTCATTTAGCCGAAACTAGAAAGAAAAAAACAAAGAAAAAAAAATGCTCATCCTTTGGTTCATCCTTGGCCAAAAATTTTAAGGAGGAAGGAAGAAGAAAGGTTGAAGAGGTTCGGCCATGCATGTAGCTAGGCTAAGGTATGTTTGATGATGTTCCATGAGATGCATGCATGTTTTAGTTGTTAGCTTGAGTTCTACCTAGCCCATGGTCTAAATCTTGCTATGTGATGGAAATGACACTCGGCCATGGATGCATCATTCTTGGTTGATGTTTGATGTTGTGGTGATGAGGCATGAGGATGAGTTAAGATTCGGCCTAGGTGGAGTTCGTGTTAATGCCATTGCATGCTAAATATGAAGCTTGTTAATGATGCATGTGATGGTGGCTTGATGATTCTTGAACCTCCTTTTTAGCATTTTTGAGTGAGCACATATGTGCATTGGTTGCTAAATGGAGAAGAATCGGCTAGCAAGTTGTGTGCTAAGGCCGAATATAACTTTTGCATGTTAATGAGCAATGCATGTGTTAAATTGATGGAAAGGGAGAGGATGCTTTACTAGTGTGTATATGTGTGTATTAGCCAAGTTTTGAACTTGAAACAAAAGGGTGTTTAGTCAATACAAGTGACCATACTTGTAGAATGTATTAAGTGTTGAAATCGGCCCCAAAATAGACATGCATATTCGGCCAAGGGGGAAAAATTAGCTAAAATGTTGAGTTTGATTCATGATTCCGTACATATGTGACTTTAATGTCTAATGTATAAATATGGGCTAAATGCCTTGTGTTCCTCTTTTCGATGCTCAAATGATTAAATCAATTTATTTGTTTAATTAAGCTCAAGAGCAAAGGGGAATTAAATCCGATAAAGGGAAGGAAAAAGTGGTCGAATAGCTATCGGAATCGTTCGACAACACCCGAGGTAAGTTCTTGAGTAAGAGAGCTTAAATTATGATGTGATTAGATCATGTTTTAAGCAAATTAAAATCATGCTCTTTGTGTGGCTATTGAGCCGAATTTGCAAGAATGATAAATGTCTTGTGTTTGAGTTTTGCTAACGAAAATGAAATACGAATGGGCCATGATTTATTGTTAAATGTGCATGGTTATTTGAATGATGTCCGGGCTAAGTCCCGAAGGCTTGTGCTAAGTGACAATATCCGGACTAAGATCCGAAGGCATTTGTGCGAGATACTAATTCCGGGCTAAGCCCGAAGGCATTTGTGCGAGATACTAATTCCGGGCTAAGCCCGAAGGCATTTGTGCGAGATACTAATTCCGGGCTAAGCCCGAAGGCATTTGTGCGAGTTACTAAATCCGGGTTAAGTCCCGAAGGCATTTGTGCGAATTACTATAACCGGGCTATGTCCCGAAGGCATTTGAACGAGGAGCTATATCCGGTTAAATTCCGAAGGTACGTGATTTGGGAATGAATGAACTTGCTGTAAAATTCCAGTTAATACTCTCGAAACATCCCAACATTGAGGTATGTTTCGTATGTGCTTGAATTTAGTTGAGCCCTTACAAATAAGTATTCGCTCAGTTGATAAACGAGCTACCGGCCTTGGGCTGAGTTGATCTTTTGTGTATGTACATAAGGGTTGATAATGTGAAGCAAGTACGATATCGTAAATTTGTGCATATGAAATTATCCGTTTAGCTATATGAATGCTATACTTTTGTTGTGCTGGAATTCCTTGCTCAAAACTTACTAAGCATAAATTGCTTACTCCGTTTCATTGCTCCTCTGTTTTATAGATTTGGTTCTCTAGCTATCGGACTCGGGATCTTGAAGTCAAAGTCATCCACACTATCAAAGCCCCCCCTTTCGGTACAATTTTGGTTGAACTTCGACATGGCATGTATAGGACTACCCGTTTGTTGTGGGTCGTGGACCCTTTGGACTTGTATAAATTTTGGATAGCCATGCAAAAATGGCTTATATGTGTTTGAGTATAATGTTATAATCATTTGGTGTGGATATGCTTGACAAGGATTGGCCACGGGGATGGTTAATCACTTTCATAAATTGTGCTATTTATGCAAAAAGGGCTAGTTGAATCATGGAAACCATGAAATAGGTAAAGTCTACCTTAAAGGCAGATGCTGACAGCAGCAGTGATGTAGATTTGGAAAATCACTAAAAATAGTAGGAATGGAATTAAATAGTGAATAAATTATGTAAACAAACCTTGATGAATCTACTTTCATAGGAATGTAATGAAACAATCATACGGACAGTATGTTAAGAGATATTCAGGTTCTCATGAGACAGGGCCAGAACAGTTTCTGGATTCCCTGTTCCGACTTTGGAAATTCATTATAAATTAACCAGAGATAATTAGGAGTCATACCATATATGTATAGATTCCTCTCTGAGTCTAGTTTCTACAGAAACAAACGGCATCAGTATTGGAGCCCTGTACAAGGAGATATCCAAGTCGTAATGCGCAAAGATCAGGGTAGTCGATCCCTGTAACATGGGAGATTTTGACTAATAAACTGTACTAATTGGCCCGACCAAAAATTCTAGAAAAAAATATGTAGATGGGCATATGAGTCTAGTTTCAGGGAAAAATCACGAAACTGATTTTCGAGTTGTGAAACTCAAGATATGATTTTTAAAGCGACTAGTACGCAGATTGGCATTGTCTGGGAAATATTTTTTATAAGGGGTTTAAAGTCTGTTAACACCTCGTGTTCGACTCCGGTGTCGGTCTCGGGTTCAGGGTGTTACAGGACAAAAAGTGGAAATGGATGGAATTTTTGAAAGTTTAGTAAGGAAGGGCATTTTGGTCATTTGGTAATTAAAAGAAATAAAAAGGGAAAATAAAGCCAAAATTGACTCATCTTTTTCATGGAGGCCGAAATTAGCATGGGGGAAGCCATGGATAGGGTTTTCAAGCTTTCCAAGCTCAATAGTAAGTCCGTTCTAACCCCGTTTTTCAAGTTCTTTACATTTTTGGAATCCCGGTAATTTGGTTAAGCTTATTCTAGCAATAATTTAAACTAGGGTTCATATTTGGAAAAATACCCATAGGTGAATTGTGTTTATTTTAATGTTTTATGATAGGATATGAGGTTTTAAATTATGTTGGACAACTTGTGCTACTCGGTTTTGAGTGAAAACGAGTAAAAGGGCTTAATCGGTAAAAATACCTAATAGTCATAAGTATATGGTAGAGTGAGAATTTGATGTTGCCATAGAAGGGAAAAGTGATCAGCATGTCATAAAACATAAGAATAAGGGATGAAATTTAATTCCCGAGCCTAGGGGCAAAAGTGTAAATATGCAAAAGTTTAGGGGCAAAATTGTAATTTTTCTAAAGTTTGAGTTAAGGACTGTTTTGAATAGTACATTAATTAAATAAGTAAAATATGATGTTTTAGATCCCGAAAAACGAGATTTGAACCTAGAATGAGAGAAAAATCGAAAATTGGAAAAGTAGGTAAAATGGCCGTTTTATTATCGAGGTAAGTTCATATGTATAATAAGCATTAATTTATGCATGTTTCAATGTAAAATTGATATATTTACTATAATTGCCGAGGTGTTGAAAGTATGTAAGTTGGTGTGATAATAATACAACAATAATGCTGTAATTTATATTTGAAAGTTAAATTTAGTGGATTAATTGAATTATGTTAAATTAAATGTTTATGGTGCCCAGTTTATGAATTTATTTAAAAATATGTCTATGGTACATGAAGTGCATTGAATTATCATACATAAATGTGATTTCTATGATTATGGATATTATGGGAAATTGTAAGTTCATATGATTTTTAATAAGGCAATGTGTAATTTAATGTTATTGCATTGATATTAAATGAGATGTAAGTTTATATGTAAGTAACACATCAATTTTACTTGTATTATGATATTTTATAATAATATTGGAAATATGCTTGTTGATAATTACTTGATTGGTGAAATTGTTGGAAAAGAGAGAGAAATCCCGGTTGAACCTTCGGAAAGATTGGATGATACAGATGGTATGTAGCTAGGTCACATGTATGGTGCTGAGTGCACATCATGTGTACAAGAGAGATACAAGACATTATGATGTAGCTAGGTCGCATGGGTGATACTATGTGTACACCATGTAGACAAGAGAGCTACGGGATATATGTAGCTAGGTTGCATGCGTGGTTCCAGGTGAAGGACACCATGTAGACAAGAGAGCTACGAGATAAACTGGCTAGGTCACATGGGTGGTACTAAGTGTTCACCATGTGTACAAGAGAGCCGAACTATATGATGGGTGGAGCTATGTGCTGAAACCACCAAGTATCGAGGATTGATCCGAAGCGTTCAACAGCAGACTCTCTATGTATTGCTTTGTGAGTTTTGTGATGAATAAGTGCAGGAACTTGGTTATGTGAATGATGTGTACATTAAGTGAACGGGATGTGGTAAGGTTATAAACAAGTAAGTTATACGTGAGGATGATTTTATGGTGACCTTGTGATCACGGGCCTATACTTGTGATGTATGAAATGTGATGAAAATGATTTGTGATATGTATGTTAAAATGAGGTTAATACAAAGAAAGTGTGAAAGAGTGAATTAGCAATAAAACTGTTTTGGACAGTAGCAGTAACGTGACTTTGAAAAATCACCAAAAATAGTATAAATTGAATCAGAGACTGAATGAGATATAAAATTAAATATTAATGAGTCTATTTTCATATAAAAGAAACATAGCAAGCAAAGGAGTTCTATATTTTGAGATATTTATGTTTTTGTGAGACTGGTTCAGAATGATTACGTGATCCCCTGTTCTGACTTTGGAAAATCACAAAAATTTGGAGAAAAATAATTAGAGGCTCAAACTTATATTTTTAAAATCCTTAATGAGTATATTTTCAATATAAATCAACAATAATATTATCCGAGTTCTGTACTGTGAGATAATTAATTTTTAGTGAAGAGAGGTCATAACTGTCAGAAAGTGAAATAGGGGAAAATTTAATGAATAAACTGTACTAATTGGCTAAACTAAAAATTATTAAAATTTTATTATGGAAAGATATGTGAGTATAGTTTCAGGGGAAATTTACGGATCTTAATTTTGATCTCTGTAGCTCGAATTATAAATAAGTAAGTGACTATGACTCGTGTGGACAGTTTGATGTGAGCATTTATTAGTAAATTGTGAAATCGTACTTACGAGAATGCTATATACATTAAGGATGTGGAATGGAGAGGAGGAGGAGGAAAATAAATATATGTGGAATACATGGAAACTATGGTATATGAAATATTGATATAATGAAATAAATGATGTGTTTATAAGAAAACAGAAAGAGAATGATATGTATCATGACATGTATATATATATATGACTAGTCTCAATGTAATGCTTGTTGGGTATGGAGTTGAATTGAAATGTTTCAGGCAAACATGTTATTCTGCACATATGAGTTGTGGTATTTTATAAAGATATGATCTAGCTTTAAATATGAATGCTTGATGATTAAGCTGAAGATATTTGGTAAGATGATAATCTTAGTATAAATGTATAAGTGTGTAAGAGATTAAGGTTGACCAAAGCTTGGAAAATAGCCTAGGTATATTCTATACAGGCAGCGACACGACCATGTGTCTTAGTCGTTTATGGAACACGACTTTGGTACACGGGCGTGTGGAGCCTTAAAGCATGAAATTTCCAAGATTTTGTAAGTTCTCAGTTTAGTCCCAAACCCTTTTTAAAGTATGTTTTGGGCTCCGTAGACTCAAATAAGGGACTATGTGTAAGTGAATGAATGTTTTGAAAAATGAATGAAATTTTCTGGCCTGTATTTTAGTTTAATGTTTGTATGTTTGTCCAGTAATGCCTCGTACCTTATCCCGGCCTCGGGTACGGGTAAGGGGTGTTACAAGAAGTGTTAGAGAAATCTTGGGTTCAAACTTGGGCTTTAGAAAAAATTTTGGTATTAAGGGAAAAAAACCTGGATGCTTGGATGAGGGCCTTTTAAATTATTGTGTTAAATAAATGACATAAGGAGCAATGTGGTCTAATGGAAGTGGCGTAATTAAGGTTGTTTGGGAGCCTGGGTTCAAGCCTTGGCTCTTGCAATTTATTCTGTATTTTTTTTAAGGCAACCTAGACTTTGGCCTTTAGACCTTATAATTAATTAGGGATAAAATATGACACAAAAAAGCCTTGTGGCTTAATGGCAAGTAGCGTGTGGGGCATCTGAGGGGAGGCATGGGTTCGAATCCCATGGAAAGCAAGGAGCATTTATTTTGCTAATAGGGGGCGGCAATAGTTGGTGTTGAATTTAAACTATGATGTTGTAAGGATCCCACATCGGGAAGCTAACATAAGAGTGGTTGCGAAGCTGGCTTTAAATAGAGAGAACCATGAGGAGAGTAAAGGTACCTTTCTTGGCTGATCCCTTTCGCTGTATGGCATGCTCATTTGGGTTGGGCGTCGGCTAAGAGTGCTCGGAGCATGGATTAACTCCAGTCTCCAATTAGGTGTAGATTTCTCACTACTCTAGCTGTAAGATGGCTACTTCGGGTCGCGATGGGCCGAAAAGGGCCATGTGGGGCTAATGAGCCTACGAGCCCAATTGGATAAGTTTGTTTGATTGTGTAGTAAATATTGGACTAGGCTAGGTGAATCTCATATTTGTGGCTAGATTTGGGCTAAAAGGGCCACACGAGTGTGTGGGCCTATTTGGGCCGAGAATGGGCTTTAGGGCCATTCGTATTGTTATCCCTGTTTAGAATACTTTAGTTTACCAATTACAGAAATGACCTCGACTTGTAAAATTACACAAGTACCCTCGATTTATAGAATCACTGTTTTACCCTTGATTTACAAAATTACTATTTTACCCTCGATTTACAAAATTACCGTTTTACCCTCAATTGTAAAATTACTAAAATAACTCTATAGGGTAGAATTACCAAAATACCCCTAGGTTATAAAATTACGAAAATACCACTAGTTTATGAAATTACCGAAATACCCTCGATTTGTAAAATTACCAAAAATACCCCTAATTTACAAAATTACAAAAAAACCCTTGACTTTCTAAAAATTATAAAAATACCATTGGTTTACAAAATTACTGAAATAACCTTGGTTTGTAGATCTACCAAAACACCTTTATAGGATGAAATGACTAAAATACCCCTAATAGGTAAAAAGACCGTAAAGCCCCTGTAGGGTAAAGTGACCGTAATACCCCTGTATGGTAAAATGACGAATATGCCCTTATGTTCCTTATGACTGATGTGCTTAGGATTTACATATATTGATATTGGATTAGTTAAGTTTGAGTGATAGGTGGTGGTTATCGTAGGTGATTGATTTTGGAAATGTTTCAACTTCAACCCATAACAGGTGTGTAATAACCCTCGCAGTAGCTTAGATTAATATTCGCCGAAAAGCCGAAATGCTAAAATTTTGGCATTTCAAGAACTTGTGATTTTGCCTTTGCTTAAGGATGCGAGAGATATGATATGATCGGTGTTTGGATCGATGGAGCAGGTAAGAGCGCAATTTTGTGCACGATGGTAAGTTGGGCCTCAATTGGCTGGAATCGGGCCTAATGGGCTTTCAGGCCCATTTGGGTAAAACTGATGGAAAATGGAATCTGGAAAAGTTGCATGTTAACACGGTTAGTACTGTTGTAAGATTTAGATTAAGCAGGCTTAGTGGGCTAAATCAGCATTCGTAGAACCCATTAAGGGTTTTGGGCCCAAAAGCCCGAATTTGATAAAGTGGGTTAAAGATCATTGTTTAAACACTCAAAAATATTGATAATTGTTAATGAACATGGAAAACCCTGATATTTGGTAAAATTACGAAATTACCGTTATAATATGAAAAATGAGTGTTTTGCCCTTATGGGCAAGTGACTGACTTGGACTGTGCGGTTGATGGATTTGATTGTGAATATATGTTGGTGATATGAATGACTTGACTGTGATTGTTTGATTCAAATATGGGAATGACATTCTACATACATGACACGTTGCATGGGTTGGGTTTTATAAATGGAGGAAGTGCTAAAAGGGCTAATCCCCAGTTTACCGAAAAGGGCTTTGCCCCAGTTTATCAAAAAGGGCTTTGCCCCAGTTATTAAAAGCGGCTAGGCCTCCAGTTATATGATAAAGCATCTATGCTACCAGTGGAGAGTTTGGTTGGGTGGGTTGAGTTATTCCCCACATGGTGTGTTGGTTGGTACGGGTGGAGAGTAGCGGATGGTAGGTTGAGTAGTCTCCCCAAATGGGCTTGCATACATTCATTGATATTACATGTGATACTGAAATTGGCCTATGGGCCATACCGCTTATAGTAAAGGCTTCGGCCAGTGATATGATTTAGGAAAAGGCTTCGGCCTAGTGATATGATTTATGAAAAGGCTTCGGCCCAGTAACCGTTAAACGAAAGGCTTCGGCCCAGATTGTACTAACACTGTGTTATTCATTGTTTGTTTGTTGCTGGGGATTACACACTGAGTTTTCGTAAACTCACCCCGTTTCTAACTGTGTAGGTAATCCCTAAGCTTAGATGGTTTGGAGCTGCGAGGGACTCGGAGATGGCCATACTACTGTTTCTGTTTCTTTTAATTGCAATAAGTAGCCGATTTATTCCTTTATAAGTTTTATCTTATTAATATTATTATTTGGTTTCGGGTTGTAATAAGGCCATTTTAATTATTTTTTGGGATTATTTTATCTTATACCCTATATTTTTCTGATAACAATATGAGTTAGACCTAGGGCGCGTTTCCAAAATGATAATTGTTTTCAAAATAACGCAACGATACAATTAATCGATTTATCAAAAATATCTACTTAAATGAATTCCAATTCATTTTTCTCAAAACCTAACCTAGAACCAAAGTGTGGCAATGGTTGTGGGCATGTCTAGGATTGGATCCAATCAAGAGCTTGGTACTTAAGCAGCCTTCATGGCTCACCTCCTCTGTTTCGGATACCTACCTGGTGCATAGCTTCCATTCACTTTATTAACTTAGCAAAGACTATCTTTTAAAACACTAAGAAGGACGTTGAAAGAGGCATGGGTTTTTTTAAAAACTTTAATGTGACACGTCGGATCCGGCCATAACGTCTGGGCCGGGTTTGGGGTGTTACATTTAGTGGTATCATAGTCAAATTACAAAACTCGGCCGTGGTATGGGTAGCAGAAAATTATTGTTATTTTTTTATTTTTTTCTTTTTTTTCTTTTTTCAAAATTGGGGTTTGAAAAGGGTTTTTCTAAAATTTGTTTTGAAATTTATCAACGAAACTTGACTTGTTTCTGAAAAGATGTTACTGGAAGTGTGGCACACCGAGTCTCTGGCACCAAATCTGTAAGTTCTCTAAGTTATAGAATGAAATGCTATATTGAGAAACCACTATAGATAGTAGTACTATACTGGAACTCTCTAGTTAGAGTAAACTGTAACTCTTGAATTTAGATTTAGTATTTATTTGGTGTATGTTCTAGAAATGTAGAAATTGGTTGCATGTGAAATCTATCCGCTCCGATGGACAAATGTTTTGGGTGTATGTTAGTATTATTAGTATCAGAGTGCGCAGCGGAAGTGTGGTGGTGTAGTCTGAGAGTGGAAAATTTTGAGGACGAAATTTCTTTAAGAGGGGTAGAATTTTAACACCTAAATTTGGGCCTAGAAGTATTGTGCCTTGAGTGCGGGTCTGTAAGGAGGTTGTATATAGGTATTTAATTGTGCAATGAAATGAAACAATTAAGTGTCTCTGCTTTGGTGGTTAATGGCCCTGAGAAGTGTTAGAGAAATCTTGGGTTCAAACTTGGTCTTTAGTAAAAATTTTGGTATTACGTGAAAAAAACCTAGATGCTTGGATGAGGGCCTTTTAAATTATTGTGTTAAATAAATGACACAAGGAGCAATGTGGTCTAGTGGAAGTGGCGTAATTAAGGTTGTATGGGAGCCTAGGTTCAAGCCTTGGCTCTTGATATTTATTCTGTTTTTTTAAGGGAACCTGGACTTTGGCCTTTAGACCTTATAATTAATTGGGGATAAAATATGACACAAAAAACCCTTGTGGCTTAATGGCAAGTAGCATGTGGAGCATCTGAGGGGAGGCATGGGTTCGAATCCCATGGCAAGCAAGGAGCATTTATTTTGCTAACAGGGAGCGGAAAGAGTTGGTGTTGAATTTAAACTGTGATGTTGGAAGGATCCTATATCGAGAAGCTAGCATAAGAGTGGTTGCGAAGCTGGCTTTAAATAGAGAGAACCATGAGGAGAGTAAAGGTACCTTTCTTGGCTGATCCCTTTCGTTGTATTGCGTGCTCATTTGGGTTGGGCGTCGGCTAAGAGTGCTCGGAGCATGGATTAACTCCAATCTCCAATCAGGTGTGTAGTTCTCACTACTCTAGCTGTAGGATGGCTACTTCGGGCCGCGATGGGCAGAAAAGGGCCATGTGGGCCCAATGGGCCCACGAGCCTAATTGGATAAGCTTGTTGGATTGTGTAGTAAATATTGGACTAGGCTAGGTGAATCTCATATTTGTGGCTAGATTTGGGCTAAAAGGGCCACACGAGCGTGTGGGCCCATTTGGGTCGAGAATGGCCTTTAGGGCCATTCGTATTGTTATCCCTGTTTAGAATACTTCAGTTTACCAATTACAGAAATGCCCCCGACTTGTAAAATTACCCAAGTACCCTCGATTTATAGAATCACTGTTTTACCCTTGATTTATAAAATTACTATTTTACCCTCAATTTACAAAATTATCGTTTTACCCTCGGTTGTGAAATTACTAAAATACCTCTTAGGGTAGAATTACCAAAATACCCCTAGTTTATAAAATTACCAAAATACCACTAGTTTGTGAAATTACCGAAATACCCTCGATTTGTAAAATTACAAACTACCCCTAATTTACAAAATTACAAAATACCCTTGGCTCTCTAAAAATTTTAGAAATACCATTGGTTTACAAAATTACTGAAATACCCTTGGTTTGTAGATTTACCAAAACACCCTTGTAGGATGAAATGACTAAAATACCCCTAATAGGTAAAAAGACCATAAAGCCCTTGTAGGGTAAAGCGACCGTAATACCCCTGTATGGTAAAATGACGAATATGCCTTTATGTTCCGTATGACTGATGTGCTTAGGATTTACATATATTGATATTGGATTAGTTAAGTTTGAGTGATAGGTGGTGGTTATCGTAGGTGATTGATTTTGGAAATGTTTCAACTTCAACCCATAACAGGTGTGTAATAACCCTCGCAGTAGCTTAGATTAATATTCGCCGAAAAGCCGAAATGCTAAAATTTCGGCATTTCGAGAACTTGTGATTTTGCCTTTGCTTAAGGATGCGAGAGATATGATATGATCAGTGTTTGGATCGATGGAGCAGGTAAGAGCGCAATTTTGTGCACGATGGTAAGTTGGGCCTCAATTGGCTGGAATCGGGCCTAATGGGCTTTCAGGCCCATTTGGGTAAAACTGATAGAAAATGGAATCTGGAAAAGTTGCATGTTAACACGGTTAGTACTGTTGTAAGATTTAGATTAAGCAGGCTTAGTGGGCTAAATCAGCATTCGTAGAACCCAGTAAGGGTTTTGGGCCCAAAAGCCCGAATTTGATAAAGTGGGTTAAAGATCATTGTTTAAACACTCGAAAATATTGATAATTGTTAATGAACATGGAAAACCCTGATATTTGGTAAAATTACGAAATTACCCTTATAATATGAAAAATGAGTGTTTTGCCCTTATGGGCAAGTGACTGACTTGGACTGTGCGGTTGATGGATTTGATTGTGAATATATGTTGGTGATATGAATGACTTAACTGTGATTGTTTGATTGAAATACGGGCATGACATTCTTCATACATGACACGTTGCATGGGTTGGGTTTTATAAATGGAGGAAGTGCTAAAAGGGCTAATCCCCAGTTTACCGAAAAGGGCTTTGCCCCAGTTTATCAAAAAGGGCTTTGCCCCAGTTATTAAAAGCGGCTAGGCCTCCAGTTATATGATAAAGCATCTATGCTACCAGTGGAGAGTTTGGTTGGGTGGGTTGAGTTATTCCCCACATGGTGTGTTGGTTGGTACGGGTGGAGAGTAGCGGATGGTAGGTTGAGTAGTCTCCCCAAATGGGCTTGCATACATTCATTGATATTACATGTGATACTGAAATTGGCCTATGGGCCATACCGCTTATAGTAAAGGCTTCGGCCAGTGATATGATTTAGGAAAAGGCTTCGGCCTAGTGATATGATTTATGAAAAGGCTTCGGCCCAGTAACCGTTAAACGAAAGGCTTCGGCCCAGATTGTACTAACACTGTGTTATTCATTGTTTGTTTGTTGCTGGGGATTACACACTGAGTTTTCGTAAACTCACCCCGTTTCTAACTGTGTAGGTAATCCCTAAGCTTAGATGGTTTGGAGCTGCGAGGGACTCGGAGATGGCCATACTACTGTTTCTGTTTCTTTTAATTGCAATAAGTAGCCGATTTATTCCTTTATAAGTTTTATCTTATTAATATTATTATTTGGTTTCGGGTTGTAATAAGGCCATTTTAATTATTTTTTGGGATTATTTTA
Organism: Gossypium hirsutum; assembly: GCF_007990345.1. Classification (NCBI taxonomy): domain Eukaryota; kingdom Viridiplantae; phylum Streptophyta; class Magnoliopsida; order Malvales; family Malvaceae; genus Gossypium; species Gossypium hirsutum. The sequence goes on along the minus strand of NC_053434.1, from coordinate 44,917,934 downwards.
TCTTATACCCTATATTTTTCTGATAACAATATGAGTTAGACCTAGGGCGCGTTTCCAAAATGATAATTGTTTTCAAAATAACGCAACGATACAATTAATCGATTTATCAAAAATATCTACTTAAATGAATTCCAACTCATTTTTCTCAAAACCTAACCTAGCACCAAAGTGTGGCAATGGTTGTGGGCATGTCTAGGATTGGATCCAATCAAGAGCTTGGTACTTAAGCAGCCTTCATGGCTCACCTCCTCTGTTTCGGATACCTACCTGGTGCATAGCTTCCATTCACTTTATTAACTTAGCAAAGACTATCTTTTAAAACACTAAGAAGGACGTTGAAAGAGGCATGGGTTTTTTTAAAAACTTTAATGTGACACGTCGGATCCGGCCATAACGTCTGGGCCGGGTTTGGGGTGTTACATTTAGTGGTATCATAGTCAAATTACAAAACTCGGCCGTGGTATGGGTAGCAGAAAATTATTGTTATTTTTTTATTTTTTTATTTTTTTTTCAAAATTGGGGTTTGAAAAGGGTTTTTCTAAAATTTGTTTCGAAATTTATCAACGAAACTTGACTTGTTTCTGAAAAGATGTTACTGGAAGTGTGGCACACCGAGTCTCCGGCACCAAATCTGTAAGTTCTCTAAGTTATAGAATGAAATGCTATATTGAGAAACCACTATAGATAGTAGTACTATACTGGAACTCTCTAGTTAGAGTAAACTGTAACGCTTGAATTTAGATTTAGTATTTATTTGGTGTATGTTCTGGAAATGTAGAAATTGGTTGCATGTGAAATCTATCCGCTCCGATGGACAAATGTTTTGGGTGTATGTTAGTATTATTAGTATCAGAGTGCGCAGCGGAAGTGTGGTGGTGTAGTCTGAGAGTGGAAAATTTTGAGGACGAAATTTCTTTAAGAGGGGTAGAATTTTAACACCTCAAATTTGGGCCTAGAAGTATTGTGCCTTGAGTGCGGGTCTGTAAGGAGGTTGTATATAGGTATTTAATTGTGCAATGAAATGAAACAATTAAGTGTCTCTGCTTTGGTGGTTAATGGCCCTGAGAAGTGTTAGAGAAATCTTGGGTTCAAACTTGGTCTTTAGTAAAAATTTTGGTATTACGTGAAAAAAACCTAGATGCTTGGATGAGGGCCTTTTAAAATATTGTGTTAAATAAATGACACAAGGAGCAATGTGGTCTAGTGGAAGTGGCGTAATTAAGGTTGTTTGGGAGCCTAGGTTCAAGCCTTGGCTCTTGCAATTTATTCTGTTTTTTTTAAGGGAACCTGGACTTTGGCCTTTAGACCTTATAATTAACTGGGGATAAAATATGACACAAAAAACCCTTGTGGCTTAATGGCAAGTAGCGTGTGGAGCATCTGAGGGGAGGCATGGGTTCGAATCCCATGGCAAGCAAGGAGCATTTATTTTGCTAACAGGGAGCGGAAAGAGTTGGTGTTGAATTTAAACTGTGATGTTGGAAGGATCCCATATCGAGAAGCTGACATAAGAGTGGTTACGAAGCTGGCTTTAAATAGAGAGAACCATGAGGAGAGTAAAGGTACCTTTCTTGGCTGATCCCTTTCGTTGTATTGCGTGCTCATTTGGGTTGGGCGTCGGCTAAAAGTGCTCGGAGCATGGATTAACTCCAGTCTCCAATCAGGTGTGTAGTTCTCACTACTCTAGCTGTAGGATGGCTACTTCGGGCCGCGATGGGCAGAAAAGGGCCATGTGGGCCCAATGGGCCCACGAGCCTAATTGGATAAGCTTGTTTGATTGTGTAGTAAATATTGGACTAGGCTAGGTGAATCTCATATTTGTGGCTAGATTTGGGCTAAAAGGGCCACACGAGCGTGTGGGCCCATTTGAGTCGAGAATGGGCTTTAGGGCCATTCGTATTGTTATCCCTATTTAGAATACTTTAGTTTACCAATTACAGAAATGCCCCCGACTTGTAAAATTACCCAAGTACCCTCGATTTATAGAATCACTGTTTTACCCTTGATTTATAAAATTACTATTTTACCCTCAATTTACAAAATTATCGTTTTACCCTCGATTGTGAAATTACTAAAATCCTCTTAGGGTAGAATTACCAAAATACCCCTAGTTTATAAAATTACCAAAATACCACTAGTTTGTGAAATTACCGAAATACCCTCGATTTGTAAAATTACCAAACTACCCCTAATTTACAAAATTACAAAATACCCTTGACTTTCTAAAAATTTTAGAAATACCATTGGTTTACAAAATTACTGAAATACCCTTGGTTTGTAGATTTACCAAAACACCCTTGTAGGATGAAATGACTAAAATACCCCTAATAGGTAAAAAGTCCGTAAAGCCCCTGTAGGGTAAAGTGACCGTAATACCCTTGTATGGTAAAATGACGAATATGCCCTTATGTTCCTTATGACTGATGTGCTTAGGATTTACATATATTGATATTGGATTAGTTAAGTTTGAGTGATAGGTGGTGGTTATCGTAGGTGATTGATTTTGGAAATGTTTCAACTTCAACCCATAACAGGTGTGTAATAACCCTCGCAGTAGCTTAGATTAATATTCGCCGAAAAGCCGAAATGCTAAAATTTCAGCATTTCGAGAACTTGTGATTTTGCCTTTGCTTAAGGATGCGAGAGATATGATATGATCGGTGTTTGGATCGATGGAGCAGGTAAGAGCGCAATTTTGTGCACGATGGTAAGTTGGGCCTCAATTGGCTGGAATCGGGCCTAATGGGCTTTCAGGCCCATTTGGGTAAAACTGATAGAAAATGGAATCTGGAAAAGTTGCATGTTAACACGGTTAGTACTGTTGTAAGATTTAGATTAAGCAGGCTTAGTGGGCTAAATCTGCATTCGTAGAACCCATTAAGGGTTTTGGGCCCAAAAGCCCAAATTTGATAAAGTGGGTTAAAGATCATTGTTTAAACACTCAAAAATATTGATAATTGTTAATGAACATGGAAAACCCTGATATTTGGTAAAATTACGAAATTACCCTTATAATATGAAAAATGAGTGTTTTGCCCTTATGGGCAAGTGACTGACTTGGACTGTGCGGTTGATGGATTTGATTGTGAATATATGTTGGTGATATGAATGACTTGACTGTGATTGTTTGATTCAAATATGGGCATGACATTCTACATACATGACACGTTGCATGGGTTGGGTTTTATAAATGGAGGAAGTGCTAAAAGGGCTAATCCCCAGTTTACCGAAAAGGGCTTTGCCCCAGTTTATCAAAAAGGGCTTTGCCCCAGTTATTAAAAGCGGCTAGGCCTCCAGTTATATGATAAAGCAACTATGCTACCAGTGGAGAGTTTGGTTGGGTGGGTTGAGTTATTCCCCACATGGTGTGTTGGTTGGTACGGGTGGAGAGTAGCGGATGGTAGGTTGAGTAGTCTCCCCAAATGGGCTTGCATACATTCATTGATATTACATGTGATACTGAAATTGGCCTATGGGCCATACCGCTTATAGTAAAGGCTTCGGCCAGTGATATGATTTAGGAAAAGGCTTCGGCCTAGTGATATGATTTATGAAAAGGCTTCGGCCCAGTAACCGTTAAACGAAAGGCTTCGGCCCAGATTGTACTAACACTGTGTTATTCATTGTTTGTTTGTTGCTGGGGATTACACACTGAGTTTTCGTAAACTCACCCCGTTTCTAACTGTGTAGGTAATCCCTAAGCTTAGATGGTTTGGAGCTGCGAGGGACTCGGAGATGGCCATACTACTGTTTCTGTTTCTTTTAATTGCAATAAGTAGCCGATTTATTCCTTTATAAGTTTTATCTTATTAATATTATTATTTGGTTTCGGGTTGTAATAAGGCCATTTTAATTATTTTTTTGGGATTATTTTATCTTATACCCTATATTTTTCTGATAACAATATGAGTTAGACCTAGGGCGCGTTTCCAAAATGATAATTGTTTTCAAAATAACGCAACGATACAATTAATCGATTTATCAAAAATATCTACTTAAATGAATTCCAACTCATTTTTCTCAAAACCTAACCTAGCACCAAAGTGTGGCAATGGTTGTGGGCATGTCTAGGATTGGATCCAATCAAGAGCTTGGTACTTAAGCAGCCTTCATGGCTCACCTCCTCTGTTTCGGATACCTACCTGGTGCATAGCTTCCATTCACTTTATTAACTTAGCAAAGACTATCTTTTAAAACACTAAGAAGGACGTTGAAAGAGGCATGGGTTTTTTTAAAAACTTTAATGTGACACGTCGGATCCGGCCATAACGTCTGGGCCGGGTTTGGGGTGTTACATTTAGTGGTATCATAGTCAAATTACAAAACTCGGCCGTGGTATGGGTAGCAGAAAATTATTGTTATTTTTTTATTTTTTTTCTTTTTTTTTCTTTTTTCAAAATTGGGGTTTGAAAAGGGTTTTTCTAAAATTTGTTTTGAAATTTATCAACGAAACTTGACTTGTTTCTGAAAAGCTGTTACTGGAAGTGTGGCACACCGAGTCTCCGGCACCAAATCTGTAAGTTCTCTAAGTTATAGAATGAAATGCTATATTGAGAAACCACTATAGATAGTAGTACTATACTGGAACTCTATAGTTAGAGTAAACTGGAACGCTTGAATTTAGATTTAGTATTTATTTGGTGTATGTTCTGGAAATGTAGAAATTGGTTGCATGTGAAATCTATCCGCTCCGATGGACAAATGTTTTGGGTGTATGTTAGTATTATTAGTATCAGAGTGCGCAGCGGAAGTGTGGTGGTGTAGTCTGAGAGTGGAAAATTTTGAGGACGAAATTTCTTTAAGAGGGGTAGAATTTTAACACCTCAAATTTGGGCCTAGAAGTATTGTGCCTTGAGTGCGGGTCTGTAAGGAGGTTGTATATAGGTATTTAATTGTGCAATGAAATGAAACAATTAAGTGTCTCTGCTTTGGTGGTTAATGGCCTTGAGAAGTGTTAGAGAAATCTTGGGTTCAAACTTGGTCTTTAGTAAAAATTTTGGTATTAAGTGAAAAAAACCTAGATGCTTGGATGAGGGCCTTTTAAATTATTGTGTTAAATAAATGACACAAGGAGCAATGTGGTCTAGTGGAAGTGGCGTAATTAAGGTTGTATGGGAGCCTAGGTTCAAGCCTTGGCTCTTGCAATTTATTCTGTTTTTTTTAAGGGAACCTGGACTTTGGCCTTTAGACCTTATAATTAATTGGGGATAAAATATGACACAAAAAACCCTTGTGGCTTAATGGCAAGTAGCGTGTGGAGCATCTGAGGGGAGGCATGGGTTCGAATCCCATGGCAAGCAAGGAGCATTTATTTTGCTAACAGGGAGCGGAAAGAGTTGGTGTTGAATTTAAACTGTGATGTTGGAAGGATCCCATATCGAGAAGCTAACATAAGAGTGGTTGCGAAGCTGGCTTTAAATAGAGAGAACCATGAGGAGAGTAAAGGTACCTTTCTTGGCTGATCCCTTTCGTTGTATTGCGTGCTCGTTTGGGTTGGGCGTCGGCTAAGAGTGCTCGGAGCATGGATTAACTCCAGTCTCCAATCAGGTGTGTAGTTCTCACTACTCTAGCTGTAGGATGGCTACTTCGGGCCGCGATGGGCAGAAAAGGGCCATGTGGGCCCAATGGGCCCACGAGCCTAATTGGATAAGCTTGTTTGATTGTGTAGTAAATATTGGACTAGGCTAGGTGAATCTCATATTTGTGGCTAGATTTGGGCTAAAAGGGCCACACGAGCGTGTGGGCCCATTTGGGTCGAGAATGGGCTTTAGGGCCATTCGTATTGTTATCCCTGTTTAGAATACTTTAGTTTACCAATTACAGAAATGCCCTCGACTTGTAAAATTACCCAAGTACCCTCGATTTATAGAATCACTGTTTTACCCTTGATTTATAAAATTACTATTTTACCCTCAATTTACAAAATTATCGTTTTACCCTCGATTGTGAAATTACTAAAATACCTCTTAGGGTAGAATTACCAAAATACCCCTAGTTTATAAAATTACCAAAATACCACTAGTTTGTGAAATTACCGAAATACCCTCGATTTGTAAAATTACCAAACTACCCCTAATTTACAAAATTACAAAATACCCTTGACTTTCTAAAAATTTTAGAAATACCATTGGTTTACAAAATTACTGAAATACCCTTGGTTTGTAGATTTACCAAAACACCCTTGTAGGATGAAATGACTAAAATACCCCTAATAGGTAAAAAGACCATAAAGCCCTTGTAGGGTAAAGCGACCGTAATACCCCTGTATGGTAAAATGACGAATATGCCGTTATGTTCCGTATGACTGATGTGCTTAGGATTTACATATATTGATATTGGATTAGTTAAGTTTGAGTGATAGGTGGTGGTTATCGTAGGTGATTGATTTTGGAAACGTTTCAACTTCAACCCATAACAGGTGTGTAATAACCCTCGCAGTAGCTTAGATTAATATTCGCTGAAAAGCTGAAATGTTAAAATTTCGGCATTTCGAGAACATGTGATTTTGACTTTGCTTAAAGATGCGATAGATATGATATGATCGGTGTTTGGATCGATCGAGCAGGTAAGAGCGCAATTTTGTGCACAATGGTAAGTTGGGCCTTAATTGGCTGGAATCGGGCCCAATGAGCTTTCGGGCCCATTTGGGTAAAATTGATAGAAAATAGAATCTGGAAAAGTTGCATGTTAACACGGTTAGTACTGTTGTAAAATTTGGATTAAGCAGGCTTAGTGGGCTAAATCAGCATTCGTGGAACCCATTAAGGGTTTTGGGCCCAAAAGCCCGAATTTGATAAAGTGGGTTAAAGATCATTGTTTAAACACTCAAAAATATTGATAATTGTTAATGAACATGGAAAACCCTGATATTTGGTAAAATTACGAAATTACCCTTATAATATGAAAAATGAGTGTTTTGCCCTTATGGGCAAGTGACTGACTTGGACTGTGCGGTTGATGGATTTGATTGTGAATATATGTTGGTGATATGAATGACTTGACTGTGATTGTTTGATTCAAATATGGGCATGACATTCTACATACATGACACGTTGCATGGGTTGGGTTTTATAAATGGAGGAAGTACTAAAAGGGCTAATCCCCAGTTTACCGAAAAGGGCTTTGCCCCAGTTTATCAAAAAGGGCTTTGCCCCAGTTATTAAAAGCGGCTAGGCCTCAAGTTATATGATAAAGCAGCTATGCTACCAGTGGAGAGTTTGGTTGGGTGGGTTGAGTTATTCCCCACATGGTGTGTTGGTTGGTACGGGTGGAGAGTAGCGGATGGTAGGTTGAGTAGTCTCCCCAAATGGGCTTGCATACATTCATTGATATTACATGTGATACTGAAATTGGCCTATGGGCCATACCGCTTATAGTAAAGGCTTCGGCCAGTGATATGATTTAGGAAAAGGCTTCGGCCTAGTGATATGATTTATGAAAAGGCTTCGGCCCAGTAACCGTTAAACGAAAGGCTTCGGCCTAGATTGTACTAACACTGTGTTATTCATTGTTTGTTTGTTGCTGAGGATTACACACTGAGTTTTCGTAAACTCACCTCGTTTCTAACTGTGCAGGTAATCCCTGAGCTTAGATGGTTTGGAGCTACGAGGGACTCAGAGATGGCCACACTACTGTTTCTGTCTCTTTTAATTGCAATAAGTAGCCGATTTATTCCTTTATAAGTTTTATCTTATTAATATTATTATTTGGTTTTGGGTTGTAATAAGGCTATTTTAATTATTTTTCTGGGATTATTTTATCTTATACCCTATATTTTTCTGATAACAATATGAGTTAGACCTAGGGTGCTTGTGACAGCTCTAATGTGACCCTAGTCGGGAAGTGGTTTCGGGACCACAAAACCGAGTTATGAAAATAATTAATTGTTATATTCTATGTTTATTATGTGTGTACATGCATATGTGGAAGTTTCATTCCCTAATTTTTCCAATTGCATGAGGAATTATTAAACAGGGATCAACATGAGACATGGTGAAATATGATAGGCTAATTTTAAAAGGCTTATTAGTGCATGTCAACACAAGGGTGGACTTGCATGTCAAATTGCCCAATTCCCTTATAGTGGCCGGCCAAGATGGATTGATGATGGGCAATATATTTGTTGAATTTGATATTATAATAAGAAATTGGGTTATTGGAGCTATAATAAATAAAAGAAAGAATAAAAAAGAAAGGTAATGAAAACAAAGCTTGTATCATTGGTTCTTCTTGGCCGATTGTAAAGAGGAAGATAGGAGGGAGGCATTCGGTCATCCTAGGTTAATAGCAAGGTAAGAAATTTATATTAGTTCATGAAATTTTGGTTAAGCTTGAGTAAGATATCAAGCTACTTTGGAAACCCATGTAGAAATTTTGATTTGTGTTATGGACTAGGGCTTTCGGCTATGGTATTTGACAATGGTAAATTTTGTTGTTTCATGATAAATTTAGATGAGCAAAGATAGATGAGTGTTTGAGCTATACAAATAATCATATGTGAGCAATGGGTGCTAAAGGGAAAGGAATCGACTACCTTATTATGTACCAAGGCCGAATGTGTACTTGAATTAGGAAGTTATTGAGTAATGTTTGTACCTTAAGTGATAGAATAGAGTGAATGCTTGGAATGTGATATGTGTGAATTATATGTTAAATTAAGGTTTGCTAAGCTAGCTATTAAGGTGAAATGCAAATGTTAGTATTTGATTTGGTAATAATCTGCTTGGGGACAGCAGCAGTAAGGTGATTTTGGAAAATCGCCATAATTTGTAGGAGTTGAATTAGAAGCTGAGTAAATTATGTCATTAAAGCTTGAAGAGTCTATTTTCTTACAAAAGAAACTATAAAAACAAAAGAGTTACCGATCTTGAGATATTTGAAGTATTGTGGGGCTGAGTCAAAATGACTACTAGATTCCCTGTTCTGTTTTTAGAAAATCATTATAAATTGTACAAAAATGATTATAAGATAAAATTTATATGCTTAAACTCCTTAATGAGTCTAGTTTCAAATGAACTCAAATAAAACACATTTTGAATTCTGTAAAATGAGAAATTTGATTCGTAGTGAAGAGTGGTCAGATTAGTCAAACAGTGAAACAGGGGAAATTTTAAGAAAAATCTGGTATTGATTTGCCAAGCCTAAAATTCTGAAAATTTTATGGATGGAAGATATACGAGTCTATATTCAGGGAAAATTAACAGCAAGTGATTTGGAGTTTTGTAGCTCCAGTTATAAATAATTTAGTGACTGCTGCTCAGGAAAACAGCTCGTAGTGAATATGTGATTATGTTGTAAACATTAATGAAAATTTGCTAATGAATTATTTATTGATTTTTATAAAGCTTACTATAATCTATGTGTGTGAAAGTCGAATTAATATATATATTATTCTGAAAGTAATACTTGAATAGTCGATTAATGACTATTTTAAAATTTGTTGTACTTAAGCTCAAGAGCAAAGGGGAACTAAATCCGATAAAGGGAAGGAAAAAGTAATTGAATAGCCATTGAAGTCGTTCGACAACATCCGAGGTAAGTCTTCGAGTAATGATCCTACTGTAGAGTGGAAATCGTCGAAGAATATAACGAAAGTTCGATGCTTTTTGGGTTTGGTTAGATACTACAGACGGTTTGTAAATGGATTCTCTATGATAGCTACACTAATGACAAAACTACTGCAAAAAGATGTCAAGTTTAAATGGCCGAAAAGTGCCAACAGAGTTTCAAGCAATTAAAGGCTTTATTGATTGAAGCACTAGTGTTAGTGCAACCGGAGTCAGGCAAGGAATTTGTGATATATAGTGATGCCTCTTTGAATGGTTTGGGATGTGTACTCATGCAAGAAGGCAAGGTTGTAGCCTATGCCTTGAGACAACTAAAGCTACACGAAAGAAATTACCCGACACATGACTTGGAACTAGTGGCTGTAGTGTTCGCGTTGAAGATCTGGAGACACCATTTGTATGGAGAGAAATGTCGGATATTCACCGACCATAAGAGCTTAAAGTACTTGATGACTCAAAAGGAATTGAATCTAAGGAAACGACGATGGTTAGAGCTAATAAAGGACTATGAGTTGATTATAGATTACCATCCGGGAAAGGCGAATGTAATCGCCGATGCTTTGAGTAGGAAATCGTTATTTGTGTTGAGAGCAATGAATGCCAATATGGCTTTGTATGATGATGGTTTAGTTCTGACAGAATTGAGAACTAGACCGACTTTTTTTCAAGAGATCCAAGAAGCTCAGAAAGGTGATGAGAAGTTGCAACCCAAGAGAATTCAGTGTGAGTCGAGAATTGAATCAGATTTTCGTATTAGTACCGATGGGTGCATGATATTCAAGGACATATTTTGTGTACCTAATAATAATGAGCTTGTTCAAAAGATGTTGAAAACGGTACATAGTGGTTATTTGTCCGTCCACCCGAGTAGTGTGAAAATGTATAACGACCTAAAGAAAATGTATTGGTGGTCAGGTATGAAGAGAGACATTTCTGAGTTCGTCTCCAAGTTCCTAGTATGTCAACAAGTAAAGAATGAACACCAAGTACGTTCGGGTTTACTTCATCCTATCATGGTCCTAGAGTGGAAGTGGGATCGGATCACTATGGACTTTGTGGCGGGTTTGCCAGTAACCCCAAAAAATAAAGATGCAGTATAGGTTATTGTGGATAAGCTAACAAGGTCGGCACATTTTATACCAGTGCATACCGACTATTCCCTTAAGAGACTAGCCGACTTGTACATGTCCGAGACTTTAAGACTACACTGTAATAGTCCAGTTTTGACCCTAGTCGGAATAGTGGTTTTGGGACCACAAATCTGAGTCTAAAAAATATTTTAATATTATTTTCTGTGTATGTGATATGTCAATTTATATCTGTACAGTTTCTATGATTTAATTTGTTCGTTTCTATGCTTAATTATGAAAAAGGATTAAATCGCAAAAAGTGTAAAACTTGAGTGCTAGATGATAAAGCACCTATTCGGCTTGGCTTTTAAAATAAAGGTCCTTGCATGTCAATTGTACCATTTTTTTAGATGGTGGACAATTATGGGCATTAGTGGATGGAAATTTATGTTTTAATAACAAGGGAAAAATGGGAAATTGATTAATATGTTAATATTAATCAAAAAACAAAACAGAATGTGGCCATTTTGTTCATCTTTCTCTACCGAAATTAGAAAAGAAGAAAGGGTTTTAAGCTTCATTTCATTCGGCCATGAATATCTATGATTAAGGTATGGATTTTTGTTCGTTTTTGAAACTTTCTACGTTTTTGTGATCGTTGCTTTGTGTTCTTGAAAGCCCATGTCTGAATTTTTGTTTCTGTAAAAGATTTCATGAAATGCCATTGTTGATATCATGAGTTTTCTGATGTTTTTTGATGAATTATGAAGGCTTGTTAGATGAGTTATATGTTTTGTTCTTGAATTTTTTTTGATGAAATGAGCTATTTGGGCTAATTTGTGAAAATTAGGTTTTGAAGGACTAATTTGTGAATTTAACATGTTGTATGGGCTTATATAGAAGCCATGAAAATTCGGCTAGCCCTTGTTACAAAGAATTTTTACATATTGGTGATTTTGTGAAAAATGGACTAAATTGTCAAAGTGTGAAAATGTAAGGGCTAAAATGTAAAGTTCCCTAAATATGAGTATATGGATTAAATTGAATGAAATGAATGATTAAATGGTTGAATTTATATAGTATTAGATCAAGAACAAAGAAAATCAGACTTAGATCGAGGAAAGTCCAAAGTAGTCAAATAGTCGACTCATTTTCGTCCGAAATTCGAACGAGGTAAGTCAAACTACACTTATGTGTTAAGTTGATTAAATTTTGTGTTTATAAACTATTATCTGCATTGGACAACCTTGAGAGCATGATAAAAGAACGTCGGTATTAATCTGAATTATCGTGTAAGATCGTGTCTGGGACACAGGCATCGATTTGAAATTTACGTGTAAGACCATGTCTAGGACATCGGCATCGTATCTGTTTTCGTATAAGATCCTGTCTGGGATAGAGGCATCGATACTGAATTACATGTAAGACCACGTCTGGGACGTCGGCATTGTACTTGTCTATGAATATCTATTCTGTTTCAAGATTGTCCGATGATAAAGTATGAGATATGAAATGTATAATTCCTACAGGTATGTTCGTATCGTACTTAATTTATGAATATGAAAGACTCTGTTTCTGTGAAGTAGGTTCAGAAATCATGGAAATGAATATGTTTTGCTTACAAGCAAATGAGCATGGATAAGTGTATGTACAACTCTGAGAAATGGCTATGAATTCTTATTTTTGTTTTGAACTATATATATATGCTTTATGTAATTAAACCAATTGTGTTTGGCTTACTAAGCTCTCCGTAGCTTACTCTGTGTGCTTACTATCTATTTTTTAGTTATCGTAGCTATTGAAGGCTCGGGAATAGTAGAGGATTGTCATCACACCATCAAACTCTTTTTGGTACTTTCAGAAATGTACATAATTATGTATGGCATGTATAAGCTAGAATGAGTTAGTTGATATGTATGTGCAAGTTATGCCATTTGAATTCGCTAGCAAATGATATATTTGTGTATTGTTTTGGTGTATGTCTTAATGTGCTATGTTCTAATGTGTTTTAGTCATATTTGAGCAATGAATTGGTTGGAAATGTTGGTATACTTGTTGCATATTAATGTTTGTAGGATTGGAACCATTTGGGGTGGCAATTTGGCTAAAACCAAGCCTGAGTTATGCTACACAGCCAGGGAACACGGGTGTGCCTTGTGGCTGTGTGAGAATGTCAGTAGCTAGCTAAATTTTACACTGTCATGGCACATGGCTGTGTCTGTCAGCCGTGTTAAAAAGTCAGTATAGGACCTCTTTTTGGCACGGTTGGACCACTTGGGCATGTCTTGTGCCCGTGTGAGTCACATGGCCTAGTCACACAGGCGTGTGACTTGGTCAGTTTTGAAAATATTGATTAAGTTCTGAAATTTCAGAATGGGTTTGGTTTAGTTCTGACCTTCCTTAAATGTACATTTTAGGTCTCATAGACTATATTAATGGATCAATTGTGGATTAATATTTATGTATTGATATTATATGATATTTGTGAATCTGTGTTACTCTGAAATGCTCTGTCTATCTGGTGACTCCCCTTTCCTATTCCTGCGACGGTTACGGGATAGGGGTGTTACATACACGGAGTGCCCATATCGATTATTTTAGACAGAGACTTGAGGTTTACCTCGAGGTTTTGGAAAAAGTTACAAGAGGCATTGGGAAGAAAGTTGAATTTTAGTACAGCTTTTCATCCACAAATCAACGAACAGTCAGAGATGATTATACAGATATTAGATGACATGTTACGGTGTTGCATTCTTGAGTTCCAAGGCAGTTGGGAAAAGTATCTACCGTTGGTTGAATTCGCCTATAATAACAGTTATCAGACAAGTCTAAAAATGGCACCTTATGAGGCTTTATATGGACGAAAATGTCGAACGCCCATGTATTGGACTAATTCAGAGAGAGTTAGATTCACGAGGTCGATTTCGTCAAAGAGACTGAAGAAAAAGTTAAACTGTTTCGTGAATGCTTGAGAGTTGGCTCAGATAGACAGAGATCATATGCGGATTTGAAACGAAAGGAAATTGAGTTTCAAGTCAGTGATAAAGTATTTTTGAAGGTATCTTCATGGAGAAAAGTTCTCAGATTTGGTAGAAAAGGCAAGTTGAGTCCTCGTTTCATAGGACTTTATAAGGTTATCGAGAGAGTAGGGCCAGTTGCCTATCAATTGGATTTGCCACCAGAGTAGGAAAGGATTCATGACGTGTTTCATGTGTCCATGCTACGTCGATATAGATCAGACCCTTCGCATGTGATTGAGCCGACAGAGGTTGAGGTTCTTCCGGACATGACTTATGGCGAAGAACCAATCAGAATTTTAGCATCGGAAGTCCAAAAATTGAGAAATAAGAGTATAGCACTTGTGAAAGCTTTTTGGCATAGATTTTTTTAGGACGAAAATCTCTAAAGGGGAGAAATGTAAAAGCACGATTTAGGGCCTAGTAAGAATAGTGATCTTGGGACCACAAATCTGAAGTTTCAAAAATTATTTTATTATTATTTTAGAGTCATAGCATGTTTATATTCATGCATGAAAAATTTGGTAAGTTAATTTTAACGATTGTGAGCCCAATTGCGAAAAAGGACTAAGTCGCATAAAGTGTAAAAGTCCTAAATTGATAGATAAAGGTGTGATTTTGTTAGAGAACCACAATTAAGGGTCTTTAAAGGGAAATTAGACCCTATTAGAATAGTAGAGCTGGCCATGAGACAAGGGGAAACAATTAGTCAAAGTGTTAGGAGTTGATGACATGAGCAAATTGAATAAAATAAAGAAAAATTGTCATCTTTCTTTTCTTCTCTTATACACCACTGAAATTACCAGCCATTGTTGGGGTTTAAGAGCTTCAAAATTTCATCAACTTTGAGCCCTCTCAAGTAAGTAATGTTGATAGTTTCACTTGATGATTTTTACATTTTTAAAACCCTTGAAGCATGGGCTTTCAAATGAAGGGTGTATCTTGCAAAATGATTAATAGTTTAGGGTTTTTCCATGAATAGAATTGTGATGTTTGCTGAGTTTTTAGGGAAGAAAATGAGTCTTGTTTGTCTTATAAACAACTTTTGAGAAAGATGTTAGCATGGAAACACCAAAAGGGATTATTTTGCATATGTTGAAAAATAGGTGTTAAGTGTGTGAAATAGTGGGATTTTAAAGTTGCTATAAGAGTAAAAATAGTTCAGATAGGTTTGAAATAAGAAGAAATTCAATGAAAATCGATTTTCAAATATAGGGTAAAATGGTCATTTTGCCAAAGTCTAGAGGCATTTTACCAAAGATGTGAATTTTTGATTTCTTAATTCTATTTAGTGATTAAATGAGTGTATTTTGCTATTATAGATCAAGAATTGCCAAATTTGACCCTAGACCAGGGAAAGCCCAAGCGAGTAGATTAATTGATGAGTCATTTACATTTTGTAATCCGAGGTAAGTTGCATGTAAATAACACAACTACATTTCTACTATGTATGCTCGAATTGTTATTGAATAGATATAGCATGGATTGCTTGATTATGGGATTGAGAATGTGTAATGATCGTTGAGATAGTAGAATCTCTGTTCGGACCTTAGAAAGTAAACAGGATATTCATGCCATAACATTTGGGTCATGCATGTGAGCTAGTGTAAGACATGTTTGGGACATGCATCGGCCACATTATGAGAGCCAGTGTAAGACCATGTCCGGGACATGGCATCGGCATTGAGACGAGAGCTAGTGTAAGATATGTCTAGGACATGCATCGGCCTCGAGACATAAGCCAGTGTAAGACATGTCTGAGACATGCATCGGCTACGAGATGTGTCAATGTAAGACCATGTCTGAGACATGGCATTGGCACAGATATGTGAAAGCCAGTGTAAGACCATGTCTGGACATGGTATCGGCACCTTACCCATGTTGGCTTAATGAATATCCGGTGATACTCTGAATGGTTCAATAGTGAATGTTATGTTTTTGTGCTAATGAGGAAAGTATAATAGTGTTGTGAATGGTACAAGTACCTAATTAGTAAGTATGAGATATGAGCTCAATATATATATAAAATGTGACTTGTATGCATGGTGGTGAGTAAGTTACACCTATGCCTACTTTGGTGTTAAGAGAATGTTGGTTACAAATAAATGTTGTAATATACTTATTTATATGCAACCTACTAAGCTTTATGCTTACTCGCTTTCCTTTCCTTTTTCTTTCAGTGCCGCCTAACTAGTTCAAGGATCACTAGATGTCAGAGACATCGATCCAACTATCTGCCCAAACATTCGGTATAGTTGGATTTATATTTTAGAGTATGGAATGTATAGGGTTAGGACTTATTATTTTGAGTCTTTGAGATTTGGCCAAATGTGTTGGTCTGGGATAGATCCCACACTTAGTTTTTAGTCATGAATAATGGCTAATAATTATTTTGAGTTTATAAAAGGTACATCTTCATGGTTGAATGAATGCCTATTGTGGCTGATTTGATTATGAAATCTATGTTTGTTTTGGTATTGGTGGCATTTGCATGAAATTAAGTATGCAAGGGTGGCAATAAGGCTTGGTAAATAGCCTAATATTGTCCACACGGGTAGGCACACGGGCATGTATCTAGGTCGTATGTGACACACAGTCTGCACCACGGGCGTGTAGTTCGGTTCTGTGTCCCCTGCACGTAAAATTTTCAAGTCAGTATGCATGGTAATTAACACATGGGCAAAGACACGGCCATGTGTCTCAACTGTGAGGAGGACACAACCTAGTATAGAGGCGTATGCCATGGCCGTATGATAATATGGGAATACTGATGTCAGAAATAGAATACCCAGGTTTTTACACAGGGCCTAAGCCACGGGCGTTTTGTGCCCGTGTGAAGGACACGAGCTATTGACACGGACGTGTGTCTGGCCGTGTGAAAACCCCTGTAGGTGTGAATTAGAATTTAATTCCACATGGGTGTGGGGCACAGGTGTGTTATTCTTCCACACGGGCGTGATAACCTTCCACACGAACGTGTTCCCTGTTTTAAAGGAAAATTTCTTAGGGTCGAATTAAAGACCTGGAAAGGTTTCAAATAGTTCTCAACGGTCGATTTGGGGGTCGTAGGCCCATAACAATAAGTTTAAGGTTTATATTGAAGAAGTTTTATCTTGAACCGAGTCTTGGTGGCTTGAGGTTACTCGAATGCATGAGACCAAATTAGGTAATACCTTATACTCTACCCCAGCATGGGTTACGAGTATAGGGTGTTACATAGGTCAGTCGTCTTGGGCTCGTTTAGTAGGTCATAGAGCTTGAATAGTAGGATTGATATCTCTTTTTGCAAGAATTCTAGCTCTGTCTCTCTTTTCAAGTTCCAAGCACTTCACTTCCTCTACTACTTTTGTTTTCACCAGAAATGTTTTGAAAACCCTTTCCTGATGAGGGGCCATTAGCACTATAAGTTCATATTGCAGCCCGTTCTTGAATCTATCTCACCTATCTTACTCAGTCACAACCATCCCCTAAGCATAGTGACTCAATCACAAAAACTCGGCCTCATACTTGGCCATAAATTTGTGCCCCTGTTTGAGCTCAAAGAACTCTAGTCTATGGGCCTTGACGTAACACTTACTCACATATTTGTTCTAGAAAGCCTCCAGAAAATACTTCCACATTAGTCTCTTAGTCTGGGTGCTTCTCATAATGGCTTTCCAGTAGCAGTAAGCCTCATCATTTCTGTTCTAGGGTACACTCCATGTCATCTAGATACCTTTCCATAGGCTCTAACCAATATTCTGCTACGATGGGGGTCATCCTAGCAATGCCCCTAAACAATTCGACTCTGTTTAATTAGAGCCTCTCTGCAATAGTCCCACAGTTTCCAAATCCACCTTGGGTTCTAACTACACGCTGCAGCACTCTAAGCATGGCCTGTGACACAGCATAATCAAGAGGCTCCTAATGGTCCTATTCAATAGTATGTGTATTTTCAACCTAGTCAACCACTATCTTTGATTCAGTCAAAGGTTCAGGTGTTCGTACTCGCAACGCAAACGAATCAATTTGGGTTCCTTGACCCAGCTCTCCACAAACTCTTATACCTCGAGTACGAACGCCTTCAGTACTTATCTTTTGTTATCAAATTCTTACATTTTATGTTGTTTTATCTGATAATTAGAAATGAGCTTTCATTATCAATACAAAATGTTTTCAGTTCTAAAAGTTTGTAACTCTAGTACCAGTATATATAGTTTTCAGAATCTAGAGTTTCATAATCTATAACATTCTATAGTTTCACAATAAGAATTCAATAAGGCAGAAGTACTTATCTGGGCCAACTTCGAAGTCACAAATTTTTAGAATAGAATCAAAACTTTATTTAAAATAAGCTTTAATCAAGGCATGGATTTTCCCCAAAATACCCTTTTTCACGAACATGCATGCATTTTTTGAAAATAAACCACAGTCTGGGTTTTTGAATCGGGCTTTGATACCACTAAATGTAACCCCCTAAACACGGACTAAACATTATGGCCAAATCTCAAAGATCGCATTAGCCAATTTATTGGCGTAGAAGATCATTTTCACTATTCCCTCTTAATAATTGTCTTTATTTTTAAAACATCATTTTATTTAAAGAAAATCCAAATATCATCTATAAATTTCCTTTTGAAAGATTTTGTCGAAACCGTCTATTTTTAGAAAAACTCAAGGATTGATAGTTTTCAGAAAACATTATTTTCAAAGTAAATGTTGCAAGAAAAAATGACATAACTAAAACTCATTTTGTCACTTTCAAACCATAGGTTAAATATGTGTGTCAAGTTTTGAAAACGAGGTATTGAGTTTGAAAACACCATTACTGAGTTGAGTTTGACATTATTATGAAAAATTCATCATTAATTACCAAATTCATAAATCCTCTTAGATGATAGTTTAAAACTTAAAACATGCAAAACAATTAGAAAAAAAAAAACCAAAATCCAACTTCCAAAAGAAAGTCCCAAATCAAAGTCCACAAAAATAAAAATACATCCCAAAATATATCAAGTACCAAATAATATAGTTTTTCTAAAAATGTCTGAGTGCTTCTCCGTAAGTCGAGCCCATCCTAACCTTAATTATTATTTGAAGGGTCAGAACAAAAAAGGGTGAGCTTAAAAAGCCCAGTGTGGGTTTCAAATCATATTAACATAAATTATCACATAAATCATCAATTTAAACAGATCATATACATATAAAATATTCAGCCAAATAATCACATTTATCAGAATGCATAATGACAATGTTAATGCAACACTTTTTCAAAAACAGTGTAGATTTTTTAGAAAATAGTTTCTACCCATCTCCACTACACACCATAATAAGTTCCCTAGAACTCATCCATCCAATAATACTCCAATAATATAGACAAGCCACTAGATATTGTAGTTGAGTTGCCAGAAACAAAATATTGTGTCGAGCCACTAGATAATTACATATTTACTGCCAAATACTGAATATAGTGGTCAAGCCGCCAGAAATTGCAGATATCCTACAAAATACTTCTTCCGTACCCATTATCCCAACCTCATGCATGTGATATGGCATTCAAAATAGGTTTTATAGTAGGCATGCTTTACATATGAATCAGAATTATTTTTGGTTTTAACATAGTGGCATGCTTAACAGCCAAATTAGAATCAAATTTATGGAATGCTTAACATACGAATCATAGGCAGAACAATACCATGCTTAACATGAGAATCATAATCAAAATATTCATATCACTTGTGAATCAAAATATTAATGTAGCAATATCATGTTTACAATACATGTATTATCCAAAATCGTCATATATCATATATCATGAGTGTTAGGAAATCATATATTGACATTTATTACAAAAAGATCACAGAATCGCATATTTCATCACAGATCTAAAGTTTTGGAAACACTTAGTTGAAATCCTCCTTTCACGGATTTTATCAATAATAGGAATACTTTTATGTATTCTCCCAAATACATTTTTCAGAGATTTATTTAAACATTAATTTAATATTTCTTATATATAATTTTATCTTGATTAAATATAATATTAATTATTTTTATCAAAATAAAATCCTTATACCTGACTTTACAAATCTGATCATGAGGATTTCGATTCCAACTTCTAACGAAAGAGTTTGATTCTCGAGCCTCTATGGTTAAACCATATGTATTAGAACAGGTTACTTAAGTAAATAATCCTTCATAATTATTATATGGTGGAATACTTATGTAATAATGGAAGAAAATGGCTCAACACTTCCCACGGAATGTTGATTAGAAAGGAGGATTCGTCACTAAACAGAGAAAACTTGATAAAAAAATAAATAGTTAGAAAATAGGATGTGGAATAATCTTTTAAGAACAAAAATTAGAATTGAGAGATTAAAGAAATCAATTACAAAAAGAGCACAAGAAAAGAAGAAAATCGTGAATTTTTTGTGATGGTTAATGACGGCGGTGCGACGATGAAGGTGAGACACCAGTTCAGTGGTGGTGAGATGGAGGTTCAGTGGCCTTATGTAGTGGTGAAGTGGAGAAATGCAAAGAAAATGGTTGATTTATGTAGTAAAATGAAAGAAAAAGAAAGAAAGGGGGAGGAGTAAGGAGGAAAACGAAAAAGTGAGTGGAGGAGAGTAAAGTGAAAAAAAAATAAAAGTAAAATGAGTATGTTCAGGTGCATGGTTGACCAAGGTAAGGTAAAGAAGAGAAAATGGTATGTTGAGGCATTAAAAGGGGATCATGGGAGTGAAAATGTAACAGCATGTTTACAGTGAAATCAGAACAATGGGTTTGGGACCACAAATCCAATGTGAGAATATTTAGTTTATTATTTTAATTTCTACATCATGTTAGTAGTATCATATAAAAATTTTGTTAAGAAATTTTACCGTTTGCATGCTTAATTCGATAAAAAGGACTAATTTGTAAATGGTGTAGAACTTGAATTCTATAAGCTAAAGGGACCTAATGGCGATGCTATTAAATGGTTGAGGGTTTTATGTAGTAATTAAACCATTTTAATCATGAGTGGAAAAAGATGGACATTAAATGGATGAATTTTCAAGTACAAAACAAAGGTTAAAAATGTAATTTAATAAATAATTTAACTAAAACAAAGAATAACAAAAGCTCTCATCTTTTTTGTCCATTTCTTTCACCGAAATTTAACTAAGAAAACTCTATGAATGAAGCTTAAAGGTTTGGCAAACATTACTTGTGCATGTAAGTGTGTTTTTTGCCCATTTTTAATGATTTTTATGTTTTCGGAATCATTGTAGCTTAATCTAGCTAGTCCTGTAACACCTCTAACTCGTATCCGTTGCTGGAATAGGGTTATGGGGCATTACCGGAGTTTTCAAATCAAACGGACATAAATTTCAAATCATATCAATAAACATATTAAACCCAATTCAAAACATTCATATTTTCCCTTATACGAGCCCTCGAGGCCTTAAATAAGCGTTAGAAACAAGTCGGGACTAAATTGAAAACTCAGAGAATTTTTCACAAAACAATGAGAATTTTCAACACTGCTAGGGTCACCTGGCCAAGAGACACGCCCGTGCCTTAGGTCGTGTGGGTATTTGAAGTAAGGACACACAGTCCTGTCCGTACTCGTGTAACTCACTGACTTAGATCAGACGGCCAAGCAACAAGTCCATGTGCTAGGCCGTGTCCCCTTCGAAATAACCTCACATGCTCGTGTGCCATGTAACAACCTATTTTTAGTCAAACCAAAACAGTGGTTTTGGGACCACAAATTTGAGGTTGAAATATTTATTTTATTATTATTTTGAGGTCCAACATGATAGTATGATTGAATGAAAATTTCGTTAAGAAATTTTATTGTTTGAATGCTTAATTTGATAAAAATGACTAAATCGCGTAAAGTATAAAAGTTGAGTTCTATTAGCTTAAGGTGTCTAATAGCTATAGAACTTTAAAATAGAAGTCCTTATATGTAATCAGCCCATTAATGAGTTAGTGGATGATAATTTCTTGGTATTTTGTGTAATTATTAATGTTTTTAAAAGTTAATTAAGTAAATTATTAAATAAAGATAAAATAAATAAAACAATTAAAGGTGTCATCTTTAATTTTGTTTCTTCAATTGATTGTGAAGAAGAAGAAAGCCATAGTTGTCTTTAACATTCGACCAAGCTTCCATTGTCCATTTAGTTATGGTTTTTGTCCCATTTTTTATGATTTCTATGTTTTTGGAATTGTTGTAGCTTAATCTAGCTAGCCCAAGGACTAATTTGCAAAATGGTTAAAGGTTTAGAGTTTTATATTTGATGAATATGTGTGTATTTTGATGTTTGATGATAGAAAATGAATAATTGTTGTTAGATAAACAACATTTGTTAAGTGATTTTTGATGAAATTGTCAATTAGGGTTTATATTGAGAAATGTGGCAAATTGTGTGATACATGTGTGAAATAATGAAAAATATGGGCTGCTCTGAGTATAGGTGAAATTAGGCTATCATGGATGTGGACTCAATTGCATGAATTTTCATTTTTATGAGCTAGGGACTAAATTGTAAAGAGGTTGAAATATTAGGGGCAAAAGTATAAAATTGCCATAATATGAATTTTTGGATTGAATTGAATAGAATGTATTTTGAATAACTTAAATTTGATTTTACATAGATCAAGAAAAGAGAAGTTCGGAATTAGATCGGGGGAAAAATAAAATAGTTGATTGATAGCTCGATTATCTCCGTATAAATCTAGGGCAAGTTCGTATGTTAATAAGAATTAATGTAATTATGTTTTAAATGCTTTATAATTGTATTGTTGGTGAATATGACTTTAGGGAAATGTTCAATGAAGATTTGGTGACGTTTGAAAGCCTAGTTGAAACTTAGGAATAGATAGGATACAAATGACATGTCATTAAGGCTTATTGTGTTTGGGTGTTGGTTCGTATGTTCTATCGGTGGCTGAGTTTTCTGGCATGTGTTGTAGATTCTCGTCAACTTGTGTGAGCAACACCGTGTAGCTACATCTTGACCGTCAGCTTGTGTGAGCAGACCCAGTGATAGCTCGAGATGAGCATTTGCTTATGATATATAAGATTGAGATGGTTTCGACAATGTATAGGCACTTAGGGTGCGAGATTCCCGAGTATCCGATATTATTCTAAATGGTTCAATGGGTATATTAAGGGCATGAAAGGGTAATAGATTAATACGTATTAGTACAGGTATGTACATAAACCATATATGCATTGAATCCATGAAATTTGTGAGTTTCATGATTTACTATGTGGATAAATATATGGTAGCCTTATGATCAAGTTCAGTTGTAGTATATTATGTTTAGATTACTTAATATATGAATGAATGGTAAGTTATACTTATTAGAAGTACGAGCATACTAAGCTTTATACCTTACTCTATTTACTTTTCTGTGTTTTATAGTGATTTTGAAGATTGCTTGGATTGGGAGTTGTCGGAGATCTCATCACACTATCAAGTTGTCATTTTGGTACTTTTGAACTTTTGTATTTGGTTATATGGCATGTATAGGTGTTGTGGATAATATGGTCTATATGTTTGTGATATGTATAGCCAAATGAATTGGCTTGTAAATGATATATGTAAAGGTTATATGTTTAGCCATGTGATTTGGTTTATTTTGGTATACTTGGTGATGTATATATGTGTAAATGGCTTTTTGTTATGTGGTTTACAATTGCTGTGTGACTGCTTGTTGTGAATTGGTATTTTAACTACCAAATGGTTGAATTTTGAGATATGGTATACATATGGTTTTAGGTAAAATAATGCATAGTTGAAAGTGACCATTTAGGTGATTTTTATATGTGAAATTGGTATAAAGGTGAACGGTAAATTGTGATATTTATGATCCTTGTAGTCGTTGGTATTGATATTGCATGAATTGGACTTGGTTATGGATGATTTAATGCCTATTGAAGATAAGATTATATTTTATTTGATGTGTTTAGGTTCTTGCATGTTTTGGGTGAGAAATATGGCTTAAAACATAGCTTATTTTTGTCCACACCGGCAGAGACACGGGCATGTTTCTTAGTTGTGTGTGACACACGGTTAGGTGAGGCGACCATGTGTCCCCTATTACTTAATTAGAAACCAATTCAGTAGCTCTACATGTCCCAACACACGGGCGTGGGACTTGACCGTGTGGAATAAGTTAGTCACATGGGCGTGTGACGCCATTTCGAAGGGTACACAAGCTAGTCACACGGGCGCGTGGTTGGCCATGTGACCCAAGTTAGGGAGTTAAACGGGGTAGGACACGAGCCGGGACATGGCCTTTGATACAGTCGTGTCTTTGGTTGTGTGAGACACACGGCAGGGCCACACGGGCGTGTGTCCCCTATGACTTGAAAATTTTCTATTTTTTCCATAATTTTTCCTAAGTTCTCAGTTTAGTCCTGAATCATTTCTAATGCTTGAATTAGGCCTTGAAGGCTCGTACTAGGGACAATATGATTGATTGTGAATGACTGTTATTTGGTTATGAAAAATATATGAGAAATGTATGTTTGTTTAAGTGATAAGTCCAGTAATGCTTCAAAACCCTATTCCGACGACAGATATGGGTTAGGGGTGTTACATGACAAGCCGTGTAATAACTTGAATTACAACCCTTTGAAAGCTACATGGGACACATGGCCATGTTGCTTGGCCGTGTGTCACACATGGCTGAGACACACACCCATGTCTCTACCAGTGTGGATGAAAATAAGCCATTTTACAAGTCATTTTTCTCACCCAACTAGGCATGTACTATAACATCTTGAAATAAGGCTAGTCGAAATAGTGGTTTAGGGACCACAAATCTGACGTTTAAATATTTATTTTATGGTTATTATGAGGCCTAGAATATGAGAATATGCATGTGCTAAAGTTTCATGAAGAAATTCTGTGGGCAAGGTGTCCAATTGGAAAATAAGGACCACATTGAATAAATTGTAAAACTTGGATTCTAGAAGCAATTTGTATGAAATTACTTTTGTGACAACCCAAATTAGACCCTGGTCGAAATGTGGTTTCGAGACCACATTACCGAGCCAAAAATTTATTTTTGTGTTTTAATTACATAAATTTTTGTGTGACAGTGAATATATGAGAAATTAAATGCTTAATATTAGCTTTAGGAATGTGAATTAATTCGAAAAGGACCTAGTTGACGAAGTTAGAAAAGATGATAGATGAATTATAAGGAGTAATTAATAATAGGGAGAGGAAGCATGGCTTTGCATGTCAAATTACCCATAAAATACATGGTGGCCGGCCAAGGAGTGATGATGCTCCACTCATTCTAATTTAATATGTTTTTTTTGGTTAACAAATGATGGGAATAATAATAGGAAAGTGAACAAAAAAAAGGGGGTGTTCATACTTGCCATCTCCTAGCCGAAAAACCAAGAAAAAGAAAGGGAGAAAAATTTTGAAGAAGTTCGGCCATTGCTTGTAACTAGGAGGAGTGTTTGATGTTGTGGCATGAAAATGAGGGAGTTTGAATGCTTAATAAGGAGGGAAGAAGGAGTGTTCATGTTTTCTTTCTTTTGCAATTGTCGTAACTAGAGGAAGAAGAGGAAGCAAGATTCGGCCAAGGTGGTCCTTTAGATCAAGGTATGTTCAATGATATTTTTGGAAGTTTACACAACCTTTGGGTGATGAGTCTAAATTCTATCTATCCCATGGTTGGATTTGGGGTTGTTGGAGAGTTAGGATTCGGCTAAGGAGCTTAAAAAATTTTAGTTGATACCTTGATGCTATTAGCATGCTAGTTATATGGATGTGTTAAGTTGCTTGTTATGTTAGCATGAAAGTTGAAATTGTTAAGCTATTTTGTTGGAGGTGCCGAATTTAGGACTAAGAAGAGAATGAGTATTCGGCTAACATAGTGGAAAGGTGGGTGTTGCCGATTGTTAGATTTAGACTATGGGAGTGGCTATAATGGGCATTAAGATGTGGAACTTAAGAAATGTAGTTATATGTGGATTTACATGATGTTACAAATAGATGTGAAAATATGCTAGATTAGGAAAATTCGATCAAGTGTTCATGAGATGAAATTAGGTGTTTAAATGATGTTATAGTTGACATTGTACATATATACATACATTCGGCCATCTAATTGAGTATGAAGGTGGTGTTAAATCTAATTGTGATGCCCATTCCGAAGTATATATATACATATATATATACATAACTATGCCCATTCGTGATGTTACCTTTAATTATGTGTATAATCGACTAAATGGGTAATTAGTGAGGATGGTTGCCGAATATACAAACATACATATGCATGTGTAATTGAATTATGAATGTTTAGCAAGATGGTTAAACTAGTTGATTTATTGATTAAGCTCAAGGAGTTAAAGGAGGAGAATCAAGCAAAGGCAAAGAAAAGATCATCGAGTAGCCGAGTTGAAACCGTCTTACCCAACACAAGGTAAGTCATTAAGCATATATTTTGTATTAATTTAAATGGTCATAACGTCTATGTAATAATGCTGAATGGAATGATAAATATATATATACATGTATGCATGGGGTGATGAAAGTATTGAATGAAAAAGAAAAGAGGTGAGATGTATTGAGTTGTTGGTTTCGGCACTAAGTGTGCGGGTGTAAACATTTATGATCATGAGATTGGCACTAAGTGTGCGGGTTCAAATTGTATAGCACTAAGTGTGCGAGGTTGATTATATAGCACTAAGTGTGCGAGTTTGACTATTAAGCACTAAGTGTGCGGGCTTATTATACATTCTCTAATAAATATACATGCTCTAAGTGTGCGGCCTTATCGAGTCAATCATGGACAACGGTACGAGTAAACACCTTGAGCTCATGAGGAATAGACATTTTATTTATATTTGGGATTGAGCTTGGTAAGTCTTGAACCTATGTGGTGATTATACTTGAAGATAAATGCATCCAATGTCATATGGTGTAATGTATGAAATGTCAAAGTAGGGCTTGGTATGAGATCGAACCGAAATGCCTAAGGAATTATAGCACAGTTTGGGTATGGATGGAGGATTTTAATCCCGCATTATTTATTTTCTCTTATGATATATTATTACTGAACGGCAATGTAATGCTTATGACTTACTGAGTTATATACTCACTCGGTGTTTGCTTGTCACCTACTTTAGGTTTCTTGGACTCGTGTTTTTGCGTGCTCGGGACTGTCATCGAAGTCATCACACCGGCTAGCAACTTTTGGTATCTTCTTTTTAGTCGGTCTAGGAGAACATTTCGGCATGTATAGGCTAATATGTTTTGTTGAAATTTGGTATGTAAACTTTTAGCCATGCGAAAATGGCATAAATGTTCGATTGGATTTGGTTCTATAATGTTAGGTCGTAAGTCTTGGTAATTCGATTTTTATGCCATATGTCATGGTTGATTATTTTTGGTGTTAAAATTCATGATATGGCAATAGTGTAGTAGGGAGATGTTTGACAATGATTAGCCTTTGGCATGGCTAGTCATGATCATAATTTGTGATATGTATGATGAATTACTAGTTAGATCAAGGAGAAATCACGAAATAGGCATAGTTGCTTTAGTAACAGATGCTGGCAGCAGCAGTGACGTGAGATTGAAAAATCACTAAAAATAGTAGGAATGGAATTAATTAATGAATAAATTATGTAATCGAAGCTCGATGAGTCTATTTTCATATAGAAGAAACGAAACGACCATATGAGCTGTATGTTAGGAGATAATTAAACTCTTGTGAAACAGGGCCAGAGCGATTTCTGGATCCCCTGTCTCGACTTTAGAAATTCACCCTAAATTAATCAGAGACAATTAGAAGTCATTCTTTATATGTATAGATTCCCTTTTGAGTCTAGTTTCATTAGAAACCAACGGCATAAGTATTGGAGCTCTGTAAAGGGAGATATCTAAGTCGTAATGCACAAGGGTCAGAGTAGTCGAACCCAGGAACAGGGACGACTTTAACTAATAAAATGTACCAATTGGCCCAACCAAAAATTTTACAAAAATTCTACCATATAGATATATGAGTCTAGTTCCGGGGAAAATTTACAGAACTGGATTTCGAGTTTCAGAACTCAAGATATGATTTTTAAAGTGACTAGTACGCAGATTGGCAGCTTGTCTGGGAAATTTTTAATAAGTGGTTTGAAGTCTGTTAACACCTCGTGTTCGACTCCGGCGACGGTCTCGGGTTCGGGGTGTTACAACTTTAGATTATTAATAGAAGTTATTAAACAGCAATTTGCCCAATTTCTAAATTTTTGGACAAAAATGGGCTTCTATGGACGATATTTTAAAGAAAGAGCTTGAGGGTATTTTGGTCATTTGGCTAATTAATGAAATAAAATGGGAAAAATAAGTCAAAAATCAGCCATTCCTCTCCTTCATCTAGTCAAAATTCTCAAGCTCGCCATAGCTAGGGTTTTCAACATTTTCAAGCTCAATAGTAAGTGCTCCCTAGCCCCATTTTTAATGTTCTTAGTATTTTTAAAATCTCGGTAGCTTACTCTTTTCATTTCTGCCCATATTTTGAGTTAGGGTTCATGTATGTAAAGTGACCCATGTATGACATGTTTATTATTTGATGATTTATGGAGGAATATGAAAGTTGGATGTGTGTTAAACATCTTTTTCTAGGTGATTTTCTTGAAAAACCCCTAAAAGGATCTTTTTGCAAAAGGTGTAAAATATATGGAAGAAATATGAAATAATGGAAAATGTGGGCTTCCATAAGAGAAAATAACATTCAACTAGGCTTGGGTAATGTAGATATTACATGCATTTCATTGTACGAACTTAGGGACTAAATCGTAAAAATGTGAAAGACCAGGGGCAAGACAGTCATTTGGACCGAGGGTGAGATTTAGACTCGAGTAGCATAACGTGAGGGGTTAATGATTCATTTTTATTGTTATAGACCCCGAGGAACAAATTTTGGAGGTCGATCGAGGAAAAGGAAAGATTTCGAAATAACCAAGATGCCAAACTGAAACGGGTGCCAGGTAAGTTCGAATAACTTTAAGTAAATTACTAATATGAATAGTTACATGTGTTATGAATGTATGATAATTGGTTATAATGATGGCATGAAAATCCATGAAGTATGTTAATAATAATGAAATGATAATAAATGTCCCAGTTGAAATCAAAAAGTGAAATTCGATGGATAAACCATGGCTTACATGACTTGAGATCCTGCATGTGCTGCAGAAAAGGATTTAGCCAGGAGGGGTAATCCGTTGATCTCAAATATAGGAAGGATCTAGCCCGAACGGGTGTTCCTTGAGTGATCGAGCCTCCCAAAGAATATGTGTGCATTGTGGATTTAGCCCAGACGGGTAATCGACTGGGGTATGAATTTAGCCTGGACTGGTAATTCAAATCCGAGCTCATTACGGATGTTTGTCATTACAAGGGATTTAGCCTAGACTGGTAATCCCAACATCACCCTATGAGTTTACATTGCGGGGGATTTAGACTGGACTGGTAATCCTATCGTATTGTGTGAGATTTGCGTGAGTGCATACTTGAGATAATCGCTCTTATGACTTGATGGTAAATGGATAATCCATCGAGACTTCCAAGAAACTCAATGGGATTAACATGAGATATAAAAATGAAAATGTTGAATGATCAGCTCATCTAAGACAAATTACATGGTGCATTGTTATGAGACTAAATTGTTGATTGAGTTCATGTGATAGGAAAATTATTTCATGATTGTTGGTTTTATTGCCTAATATGGATGCATGCTAATTAATCGGTAAGTTTACTTTCTAGTTATTCGGGCTTACTAAGCATGTAAATGCTTACCCCTCTCCTTTCTCTGTCTTACAGAGCTCGTGGACTAGCAAAGATTGGGAAACGGTTGGAGAATCAACACACTATCATCTTGTCTAACTTTGGTATATAGATATTCTTATTTTGTTCGATGGCATGTATAGGCCTTTTGTTATTTTTTTATATGTGTCATTTGATTAGCCAATATGAAGGCTTAGAAAAGTATATATATTCACTTGTATATGGCCACAGAAATTGGCTCATATTGGTGTAGGTTATGACCTACCAAATTGTGCATGTTATGTTCCAATCTTCTTGTGATGATTAAATATGGTGTATTACAATTAGTCATATGTAGCATGACCAAATCACATGGGGTGGTTAGGTCACAATTTTGGCAATGAGTTAACATAACGAGCCAATCTTAATTGTGCCACAAGTCATGGAAATCCTTAAGATAAAGGGGACAACCTAGCATGTATAAAAACCGATGAGATGAGGTTAACATGCAATGGCGTACATTAAGGCCATTTAAGATATAATTAGACCACGTTAAGTGTTATTGAAAACTATAAGTGGATATGGTTATTAGATGGTGACCTAAGGCTTGGAAAATAGCCTAACAAAGTGTAACACCCCGAACCCGAAACCGACACCGGAGTCGAACACGAGGTGTTAACTGACTTTAACCCCTTATAAAATTTATTTTCCAGACACTGCCCAATCTGTGTACTAGTCGTTTTAAAAATCATATCTTGAGTTTCGTAACTCGAAAATCAGTTTCGTAATTTTTCCCAGAAACTAGACTCATGTGCCCATCTATGTATTTCTTTCTAGAATTTTTGGTCGGGCCAATTAGTACAGTTTATTAGTCAAAGTCTCCCATGTTGCAGGGGTCGACTACACTGACCTTTGCCCATTACGACTTGGATATCTCCCTGCACGCGGCTTCAATACTGATGCCGTTTGTTTCTATGAAAACTAGACTCAGAGAGGAATCTGTACATATATGGTATGACCCCTAATTATCTCTGGTTAATTTATAATGAATTTCCAAAGTCGGAGCAGGGAATCCAGAAACCGTTCTGGCCCTGTCCCACAAAAATCTGATTATCTCTTAATATACTGCCCATATGATCTTTTCGTTACTTCCTCATGAAAACAGACTCATCGAGCTTCGATTACATAATTTATTCATCAATTAATTCCACTCCTACTATTTTTAGTGATTTTTCAATCTCATGACACTGCTGCTGCCAGCATCTGTTACGAAAGTAACTAGGTCCATTTCATGCCTACCCTTGATCCAACTCAATCGAACATTCGTGCCATTTTCGCATGGCTTAAAGTTTACATGCCAAAGTTCAAACACAACGTAATAGCTTATACATGCCAAAATGTTCTTCTAAGCCAACTAAGAAGAAAGTACCAAAACTTGCTATCCGGTGTGATGACTTCGATGACGGCCTGACCCCGCAAAAATAGATGAGTCCAAGCAACCTATAATGGGTGACAAGGAAACACCGAGTGAGTTTATAACTCAGTAAGTCATAAGCAATGCACTACCATCCATCAATAACATTATCACAAGAGGAAACAAAATGGAACGAGACAATTTACTCCATCCATACCGAACCATACCATAGTTCCTCCAACCTATCGATTCAGTTTCGTATCAATTCATGCATTCACATTCCATATACTCATCAATAGGTCATTGAAGCATTTTCATAAATCAATTTATTTTCGTTACAATCAAACGACTAAACGGCCTTTCACCCATCCTACGATAAATTTTATGTACGTGACTTCAAGTATATTTGTCACATAGGTTTCAACTTACCGAGCTCAACACCAAGTATAAGCATAGCACCTATTAGCCATGTACTCAAGACACTTACCCGATCCGCTGTCCGCGATCGACTCAATAGTGTCGCACACATAGTGTCCATAATGATTCACGAATGTATATTGAGTCCGCACACTCAGTGCTATATAATCAACTCGCACACTTAGTGCTACGTAATCAAATCGCACACTTAGTGCTACATAGTCAAACTCGCACACTTAGTGCCGCATGGTCAATTCGCACACTTAGTGCATCATATTCATTTCGCACACTTAGTGCAACATAGTCAAATCGCACACTTAGTGCTGTACAATTTAATCCCGCGCACTTAGCGCCAATCTCATGGTCATAAATGGTTATACCCGCACGTTTAGTGCCGAGATCAACAACTCAGTACATCTTACCTCTTTTCTTTTCATTCAACAATTTCATCATCACATACGTACATGCATAATATATATGTAATTTATTCATTCCATTCAGCATCAATACATAAACATTATGACCATTGAAATAATACCAACTACATGCTTAATGACTTACCTTGTGTTGGGTAAGACGGTTCCAACTCGGCTACTCAGTGATCTTTTCTTTGCCTTTGCTTGATTCTCCTCCTTTAGCTCCTTGAGCTTAATCAATAATTCACTAGTTTAACCATCTTGTTAAACATTCATAATTCAATTACACATGCTTATGTATGTTTGTATATTCGGCAACCATCCTCACTAATTACTCATGTTGATGGCCGAATGGATGTATGTGTGTACAATGTCAACTATAACATCATGTAATTCCACATATGACTACATTTCTTAAGTTCCACATCTTAATGCCCATTATACATAATCAAATTTAACATCATATATATATTTACTCATGTGGCCGAATATACATACTCCCATATAATATCAAGTACTCACTTTAAGTATATTGCCGAATATACTTAATCATACACACACCTAACCAAAATAATTTCTAAAATCTTTATATCATTTATAATACATCTAATTATCCTTTTTCACATTATCAACTCAAATCACATACATTATTTACTATAACATCTTTACATTCGGCATTGGTGTCAACCATAGTAGCCGATTCTTCCTACTTTGTACCCATGCATCTATTAATCCTTAGTTGGTTCAAACACTTCACACACTAGGATTCATCAAATTTTTAACAAGAAATAAAATCTCTAATCCTCAAACTACCATGGCCGAACCTTCATGGAGTTGCTAAGACTCCTCATTTCTACTTCTCACACACTCTCACATCCAAACCCTTTTATTAAACACCCAAAGTCAACCATCTCCTTACCTCATCACCAAAGACATCAAAATACCAACCAAGAACGTAACATTCATGGCCGAATGTCATCTCCATCATTTAACAAAGTTTGAACCATGGCTAGGTAGATTTTGAACTTACAACTTAAAATATACATGAATCTCAAAGAATAACATTAAACATACCTCAATCTAGTTACATGCATGGCCAAACTTCCTCCTAATCCTCTTCCTTAGGATTTTCGGTCAAAAGAGGTTGAAAAAGGATGAACAAAACCTTTCTTTTCCTTCCTTTAGCTCACGGCAATGGGGTGTATGCATGAGACCATTATTATTTTTTTTCTTTTTTTTTTCATCACCCTTCCTTTCATTATTTAATTATCATGCTTATTATTTTATTTTCCTTACCATACATCACTAACACAACATGTTGGTGACATGTTTCCACCCATAGCATGGCCGCCACTACATATTAGGGAGGGGGAATTTGACATGCAAGTCCCTTTTTCTTCCACATGCACTAATAGGTCCTCATGCATTGACCTATCACATTTAAAATTTTCTCATATAAGTCCTATTGACTAAATTCACATGCAATCGACTAAATCGAAGCTTGAAATTTTCACACATTCATGATTACATATTCTAGACAATAAACATCACATTCAAACCTTTCGGTGACTCGGTTTAGCGGTCCCGAAACCACTTCCCGACTAGGGTCAATTTTGGGCTGTCACAACTCTCCCTCACTTAAGAAATTTTCGTCCTCGAAAATCTTACCGGTAAATAGGTTTGGATATCGTTCTTTCATCGAGCTCTCGGGTTCCCAGGTTGCTTCCTCGATCCCGTGTTTGAGCCACAACACCTTAACCAACGGAACCCTTTTATTTCGCAACTCTTTCACTTCACGAGCTAGGATACGAATCGGTTCTTCTTCATAGCTCAAGTCAGATTGAATTTCAACTTCTGAGGGATTAATCACATGTGACGGATCGGATCTATAACGTCGAAGCATTGAAACATGGAAGACATCGTGCATCCTTTCAAGTTCAGGGGGCAAAATCAATCTATATGCAACCGGCCCCACTCGTTCGGAAATTTCGTACGGCCCAATGAATCTCGGGCTCAACTTGCCTTTACGGCCAAATCTGAGTACCTTCTTCCAAGGTGACACTTTAAGAAACACTTTATCTCCCACCTGATATTCAATGTCCTTTCGTTTTAAATCCGCATACGATTTTTGACGATCTGTGGCTACCTTCAGACTTTCGCGGATTACCTTTACTTTTTGTTCGGCATCTTTAATCAAATCAACTCCGAAAATTTTACTTTCACCAAGCTCGGTCCAAAACAATGGCGTACGGCATTTACGACCGTACAAAGCCTCATAAGGTGCCATCTTAATACTTGATTGAAAACTATTGTTGTAAGCGAATTCAATCAAAGGTAAATACCGTTCCCATGAACTACTGAACTCGAGGATGCAACATCTCAACATATCCTCAAGTATCTGAATTATCCGCTCGGATTGACCATCGGTTTGGGGGTGAAAAGCGGTGCT
The DNA here is from genome assembly GCF_007990345.1 of Gossypium hirsutum. NCBI lineage: Eukaryota > Viridiplantae > Streptophyta > Magnoliopsida > Malvales > Malvaceae > Gossypium > Gossypium hirsutum. The sequence continues at coordinate 44,883,818 of NC_053434.1, read as the reverse complement.
AAAATGCAGCTTGGTACCCAAAGCTTCTTGCAATTTCTTCCAAAATCGTGAGGTGAATCTCGGATCTCTATCCGACACGATAGAAATAGGTACTCCATGTAATCTCACAATCTGAGAGACATACAATTCGGCTAGTTTATCCAATGAAAGATCCGTACGCACGGGGATAAAGTGAGCCGACTTAGTCAGCCTATCAACAACAACCCAAATCGCATCCTTCTTACTTGCGGACAATGGCAGTCCGGACACAAAGTCCATTGTGACTCGGTCCCATTTCCACTCGGGTATCATGATCGGCTGAAGTAACCCTGAAGGCACTTGATGTTCCGCTTTCACTTGTTGACATATTAAACATCTCGAAACAAAGTCGGAGATGTCTCGTTTCATACCATGCCACCAAAACCGACGTTTCAAGTCGTTGTACATTTTCGTGCTCCCCGGGTGAATTGACATTCGGCTACAATGGGCTTCGTTCAGAATCATCGGAATGAGTTCCGAATTCCTTGGAACACACAAACGACTTCTAAACCTCAAACAACCATCATCATCAATCTGAAACTCCGATTCCTTGTTCGGAACACACTCAGCTCGTTTTGCAACCAATTCATCATCGACTTTCTGAGCTTCACGAATTTGATGAGTCAATAATGGTTTGGCTTTTAATTCAGCTACTAACACATTGTCAGGTAGAACAGACAAGTGTACATTCATCGCTCGCAAAGCAAACAGTGATTTCCGGCTTAAGGCGTCCGCAACCACATTAGCCTTTCCCGGGTGGTAATCAATGACAAGCTCGTAATCTTTCAACAACTCAAGCCAACGTCTTTGTCGCAGATTCAAGTCTCGTTGAGTCATCAAATATTTGAGACTTTTGTGATCCGAAAACACATGGCACTTCTCACCAAACAAATAATGTCGCCATATTTTCAATGCAAACACAATGGCGGCTAGTTCGAGATCATGGGTCGGATAATTTCTCTCGTGTGGCTTCAATTGTCTCGACGCATAGGCCACAACTCGACCTTCTTGCATCAATACGCAACCCAACCCAAGTAGGGATGCGTCACTATAAATGACAAACTCTTTACCCGATTCGGGTTGCACCAAAATTGGAGCTTCAGTCAAATGAGTTTTCAGTTGATCGAAGCTTTTCTGACATTTCTCCGTCCATTCGAACTTAACATCCTTTTGAAGTAGCTTCGTCATTGGTGTGGCTATCATCGAGAAACCTTTGACAAATCGTCGGTAATAACCGGCGAGCCCTAGAAAGCTCCGGACTTCGGTAACATTTCTCGGAGGCTTCCAGTTAAGTATGGCTGAAATTTTGCTCGGGTCAACTCGAATACCCGATGCGGATACCACATGACCCAAGAAGCTAACCTCTCTTAACCAGAACTCACACTTACTGAACTTAGCATATAACTGCTTATCCCGCAAAATTTGCAACACTAGCCTCAGATGCTCAGCATGTTCGGTCTCATCTCTTGAATAGACCAAGATGTCATCAATAAACACAACTACGAACCGATCCAAATACGGCCTGAAGATCCGATTCATCAAATCCATAAACACCGCAGGGGCATTAGTGAGCCCAAACGGCATCACTAAGAACTCGTAGTGACCGTACCTCGTTCTGAAAGCAGTTTTGGGTACGTCCGAATCTCGAATCCGCAACTGATAATAACCCGATCTCAAATCTATCTTTGAAAACACCGATGCTCCCTTTAATTGATCGAACAGATCATCAATACGCGGTAACGGATACTTATTCTTTATCGTCACTTTATTCAGTTGACGATAGTCAATGCACAACCTCATGGTTCCGTCCTTCTTTTTCACGAACAATACTGGTGCACCCCAAGGTGAGAAACTCGGTCGAGCGAAACCTCTATCCGTCAATTCTTGCAACTGAGCTTTCAACTCTTTTAACTCGGTTAGTGCCATACGATACGGAGCGATCGAAATTGGCGTAGTTCCAGGTACAAGCTCAATACCAAACTCTACCTCCCGAACAGGTGGCAAACCCGGTAACTCTTCAGGAAAAACATCCGGGTATTCACAAACCACCGGCACCGATTCGGGTTTCTTTTCTAACTCCTTGTCATCAAGTACATACGCGAGGTATGCTTCGCACCCTTTCCTTACATATTTCTGGGCCAACATTGCTGATATTACAGCTGGCAACCCCCTTAAGTCCGCAGACTCAACTCGGATTATTTCGTTATTTGCGCACCTCAAATCGATAGTCTTGCTTTTGCAATTCACAACCGCATCATGCGCGGTTAACCAATCCAAACCAAGAATAACATCAAACTCGTCGAACGGCAAAAGCATCAAATCGGCCGGAAAACAGGATTCTCGGATTATTAGAGGGCATCTCTTACACACTTTATCAACAAGTACGCATTGACCCAAAGGGTTTGATACTCGAATTACGAGCTCAGTAGACTCAACAGGTAGAGTCTTACTGGTTGCTAAGGTTTCGCATACATATGAATGAGTAGAACCAGGGTCAATCAATGCAATCACATTAGTATCAAAGAGAGTGAAGGTACCAGTGATGACGTCGGGGGAGGATGCCTCCTCTCGTGCGCGAATGGCATATGCTCTAGCAGGAGTACGGTTCTCGGCTCGATCGGCCGTATCAGAGGCCCCCTCTGACTACCACCCCTGCCTCCTAAAATTCTCGGTGGTCTACCTCTAGATGTCACTCCACTAGGTCTTGCACCTTGAATCTTATTCTTCTCATCCAGCTCCGTGCAATCTCTAATGAAGTGGTCCTTCGAACCGCATCCGTAACAGGCCCTGCTAGTAGACTTGCCCCAACATTCACCTAGGTGTCGTCTTCCACATTGGGGACATTCAGGTTTCTCGTGACGATTATTGCCCACACTAGCTACCGAAGTAGCTCGGGAGCCCATCGATGGTCTTGCCCTGATGGAAATTCCCGCAGTCGCCCTCGACTTATTAATGTCCTCCCTGAACTTCTTTACAGCTGAGAACGGAGCTTTACCCGTCGATCTTTTACGATAATCTCTAGCTTCAAATTCAGCCTTCCTCTCTCCTTTCCAAGTTCTTCCGCCTTGCAGGCTCGTTCGACTAGTGTTACGAATTCTTTTATTTCCAAAATACCCATTAGTAGCTTTAAATCTTCATTCAATCCTTCCTCGAATCTTTTGCACATAGCAACCTCATCAGCTACACACTCCCGGGCATACCTACTGAGTCTTACGAATTCATGTTCGTATTCAGATACAGTCATACGGCCTTGCTTGAGTTCCAAGAACTCCTTACGCTTCTGATCAATGAACCGTTGGCTAATAAATTTCTTTCGGAATTCCGTTTGAAAGAAGTCCCAAGTTACTCGCTCGTTCGGGACTATGGAAATCAAGGTCCTCCACCAATAGTAGGCTGAGTCTCGCAACAAAGATACAGCACATTTTAGACATTCGTCGGGTGTGCATGACAATTCATCGAACACCCGAATGGTGTTATCAAGCCAGAACTCGGCCCTTTCGGCATCATCAGTTACTATGGCCTTGAACTCCTCGGCCCCACGCTTCCTAATCAAGTCTACAGGTGGCTTACTCAGCCTCACAGGATCAGCGACTGATGGCATTACAGGCTCTTGGGGTGGATTATTCAAATTTGGGAATTGTTGGACAGCCGGGTTGGTTCGGGCATATTGCGCGACCCACTCATTCATCATGGTAAAGAAGGCTTGTTTAGCCCCCTCACCTTGATTATTCGCAGATGACTGAGGTTCAACAGGCGGCGTCCCTTGTGCAGGAGCAGCCGCTACGCTCTCAACGTCATCCGCTAGGGTTCTTTCTTCACCGGGGTCCATTTACTAATCAAAACAAAAACATTTCAACCGTCAGAAGTCATCACACATTTAAACATTAACATTCGGCATGTATAGCTAGACTCATACGCGCTATGGTAGTCCTAGAACCGACTAAACCATAGCTCTGATACCAATCAAATGTAACACCCCGAACCCGAAACCGACACCGGAGTCGAACACGAGGTGTTAACTGACTTTAACCCCTTATAAAATTTATTTTCCAGACACTGCCCAATCTGTGTACTAGTCGTTTTAAAAATCATATCTTGAGTTTCGTAACTCGAAAATCAGTTTCGTAATTTTTCCCAGAAACTAGACTCATGTGCCCATCTATGTATTTTTTTCTAGAATTTTTGGTCGGGCCAATTAGTACAGTTTATTAGTCAAAGTCTCCCATGTTGCAGGGGTCGACTACACTGACCTTTGCCCATTACGACTTGGATATCTCCCTGCACGGGGCTTCAATACTGATGCCGTTTGTTTCTATGAAAACTAGACTCAGAGAGGAATCTGTACATATATGGTACGACCCCTAATTATCTCTGGTTAATTTATAATGAATTTCCAAAGTCGGAGCAGGAATCCAGAAACCGTTCTGGCCCTGTCCCACAAAAATCTGATTATCTCTTAATATACTGCCCATATGATCTTTTCGTTACTTCCTCATGAAAACAGACTCATCGAGCTTCGATTACATAATTTATTCATCAATTAATTCCACTCCTACTATTTTTAGTGATTTTTCAATCTCATGACACTGCTGCTGCCAGCATCTGTTACGAAAGTAACTAGGTCCATTTCATGCCTACCCTTGATCCAACTCAATCGAACATTCGTGCCATTTTCGCATGGCTTAAAGTTTACATGCCAAAGTTCAAACACAACGTAATAGCTTATACATGCCAAAATGTTCTTCTAAGCCAACTAAGAAGAAAGTACCAAAACTTGCTATCCGGTGTGATGACTTCGATGACGGCCTGACCCCGCAAAAATAGATGAGTCCAAGCAACCTATAATGGGTGACAAGGAAACACCGAGTGAGTTTATAACTCAGTAAGTCATAAGCAATGCACTACCATCCATCAATAACATTATCACAAGAGGAAACAAAATGGAACGAGACAATTTACTCCATCCATACCGAACCATACCATAGTTCCTCCAACCTATCGATTCAGTTTCATATCAATTCATGCATTCACATTCCATATACTCATCAATAGGACATTGAAGCATTTTCATAAATCAATTTATTTTCGTTACAATCAAACGACTAAACGGCCTTTCACCCATCCTACGATAAATTTTATGTACGTGACTTCAAGTATATTTGTCACATAGGTTCAAACTTACCGAGCTCAACACCAAGTATAAGCATAGCACCTATTAGCCATGTACTCAAGACACTTACCCGATCCGCTGTCCGCGATCGACTCAATAGTGTCGCACACATAGTGTCCATAATGATTCACGAATGTATATTGAGTCCGCACACTCAGTGCTATATAATCAACTCGCACACTTAGTGCTACGTAATCAAATCGCACACTTAGTGCTACATAGTCAAACTCGCACACTTAGTGCCGCATGGTCAATTCGCACACTTAGTGCATCATATTCATTTCGCACACTTAGTGCAACATAGTCAAATCGCACACTTAGTGCTGTACAATTTAATCCCGCGCACTTAGCGCCAATCTCATGGTCATAAATGGTTATACCCGCACGTTTAGTGCCGAGATCAACAACTCAGTACATCTTACCTCTTTTCTTTTCATTCAACAATTTCATCATCACATACGTACATGCATATATATATGTATATTTATTCATTCCATTCAGCATCAATACATAAACATTATGACCATTTGAAATAATACCAACTACATGCTTAATGACTTACCTTGTGTTGGGTAAGACGGTTCCAACTCGGCTACTCAGTGATCTTTTCTTTGCCTTTGCTTGATTCTCCTCCTTTAGCTCCTTGAGCTTAATCAATAATTCACTAGTTTAACCATCTTGTTAAACATTCATAATTCAATTACACATGCTTATGTATGTTTGTATATTCGGCAACCATCCTCACTAATTACTCATGTTGATGGCCGAATGGATGTATGTGTGTACAATGTCAACTATAACATCATGTAATTCCACATATGACTACATTTCTTAAGTTCCACATCTTAATGCCCATTATACATAATCAAATTTAACATCATATATATATTTACTCATGTGGCCGAATATACATACTCCCATATAATATCAAGTACTCACTTTAAGTATATTGCCGAATATACTTAATCATACACACACCTAACCAAAATAATTTCTAAAATCTTTATATCATTTATAATACATCTAATTATCCTTTTTCACATTATCAACTCAAATCACATACATTATTTACTATAACATCTTTACATTCGGCATTGGTGTCAACCATAGTAGCCGATTCTTCCTACTTTGTACCCATGCATCTATTAATCCTTAGTTGGTTCAAACACTTCACACACTAGGATTCATCAAATTTTTAACAAGAAATAAAATCTCTAATCCTCAAACTACCATGGCCGAACCTTCATGGAGTTGCTAAGACTCCTCATTTCTACTTCTCACACACTCTCACATCCAAACCCTTTTATTAAACACCCAAAGTCAACCATCTCCTTACCTCATCACCAAAGACATCAAAATACCAACCAAGAACGTAACATTCATGGCCGAATGTCATCTCCATCATTTAACAAAGTTTGAACCATGGCTAGGTAGATTTTGAACTTACAACTTAAAATATACATGAATCTCAAAGAATAACATTAAACATACCTCAATCTAGTTACATGCATGGCCAAACTTCCTCCTAATCCTCTTCCTTAGGATTTTCGGTCAAAAGAGGTTGAAAAGGATGAACAAAACCTTTCTTTTCCTTCCTTTAGCTCACGGCAATGGGTGTATGCATGAACATTATTTTTTTTTTTTTTTTTTTCATCACCTTCCTTTCATTATTTATTATATGTTATTATTTTATTTTCCTTACATACATCATAACACAACATGTTGGTGACATGTTTCACCATAGCATGGCCGCACTACTATTAGGAGGGATTTGAATAGTCTTTTTCCCACACTATAGTCTCATGCATTCTTTTATTTCCATTTCCTAAATTCATGCTACATCAA